>NW_027633480.1:22500-72500 GCF_053919585.1 Euprymna scolopes
GATTGTAGAAATAATTATATAATCTCTCACATTCTGAATATATATATATATATATATATATATATATATATATATATATATATATATATATATATATATATGATGATTGTTGCATCTTTCCAGATGATTGTCATCACATTGAGTTTCTGATTGAGAGACAATTAAAAGATTCGTTTTGGCATCAGTAAATATGCCAAAATTTTTCCAATTCCTATTCGAATACTCCCAAATGTTCTGATTTTTTTTATGTCCGATTCCGATTTATCATTCCAAGGTAGGATTCTCTCTCTCTCTCTCTCTCTCTCTCTCTCTCTCTCTCTCTATATATATATATATATATATATATATATATATATATATATATATATATATATATATTTTTTTTTTTTTCACCTGCCATTTCCTTTTTAAAAGATGGAATCACCCAATTGTCTAAGACAAGATTCAAGCAATCAAGCAAGGACGCCCGACGGTCTATAGAGTTTTATAATTATATAGATGTCTCTTCCTTTCCATTCCCTTGTATATCACATTATATGCTATCTTACATGCTTCATATCCCTTTCACATTGTCTCCAATAAAATCTTTATGCAAGAATATATATATATATATTTTTTTTATTTATTTTATATATATATATATATATATATATATATATATATATATATATAGCAGACGCCCCATTTCTTGAACTTGGCCATTTATTTGTTCTTCTGCATTTATTTGTTCTTCTGATCAGTTTTCTTAATTTAATTCTGAGACTTTCACGTGCATACCTAAGCTGACCTAATTATTAACGCTAACTTTCGCGCTTTTTGTCTGGGTCAGTTTGACCTTGCTTTTCAAATTTAAATTGTCACCGTTTTTCGGGGTTTTTTTAAGCCTTAATTTTTTTGATTCATCCAGCCTTGACAGACGTGTTTTAAATATTATCTCTAGTGCTTTTCTTTTAAGGATTTGGAATTCATTCCATTTGCGCTTTTTTCCAAGGAACTCTGCCTTTTAGTTGGAATTTACCCATTGGATGAAAATTTTAAATTCGACCGTTTTTGGATTTTACCATTTTTGGATTTTTACCCTTCACCGGACTATCCATTCATGTGAAATCTTTTTATTATTTTTCTTTTGCCTCCTGTTCCCCTTACCTCACCCTTTTTTTAACCAAGTAAGATCTTTGACTTACTTGTAGTTTCATTAAATACTTTTATATGCAAAATCCGATCCTGCATTTTGCTAATTCCTGCCCTCTGATGAGAAGGAGAGTATTTCTTTGAAACTCTGCGGATTAAGGACTATCCACTTATCTTGTGCTTCCTTTTTTAAAATTGAATACGTTTTTAACTCTTTTTCAAGATGTCTTTTAACATATTTTATTAATCATTTGTTCATATTATAAGCTCTATTTCCTTTTCGGTTTTATTGAGCTTTTTACATCTGGCTGAGTTTATTTTACTTGTAAATATTAACTCTTTAATATTTATAATATCTTTTAAGTTTACCATTTTGATTACCTTGGTAAACTTATTGTAACTTTTATTTTTATATATATATATATATAAATCCAACCATCATTATCCTTTGTTATCACCAGCAAATAAAATGGTAATCTCATGCCCAGAAAGGTTATACAGTAATTTTGTGTCTGTGGATGACATTACTACAGAACTGTTTTCAGACTACAACATAGTCATCTTTAAATCTAATGTTAACAAATACTTGTGATAATCAAATTTTTTTTCATTCCATTTACATTCTTCAATCTTTTCCTAATATTCTCCATCATACAACTGACAATCCACCATCTAATTAGCAAATATATTAGAAATACATAGAAAACATTGCTACGGGGCTGCTGCAAAGAAGGTGGGCTCTCTCTACCATGCTAGAAAATTACTCACACTTGAGAGTATCCTTTATCTCTACAAAGCCACCATGGATGGAGTATGGTGCAACTATCACTAACTTCTCACTCTTAGACAGGAAAAGAGAGAAAAGAAAGGAACGTGTCTTGCAAACAGCTTTTACCAGATCGGAATTTTTTTCAGGCAGATGCCGTCTTAAAAAAAAAGGCAAAAAAAAAAAAAGAAAAAAAGAAAGAAAGTAAGCCTGTATTTGTAAATACATAGTTACTTCATTTTGTTTGAAATAAACTAAAAATATTTTTGAAAAAGAGAAACGGTTTAATAAAAAACAAAACAAAAAACAAACACTAGCCGGATAACATCAGGTAGATATAGCGTGTCTCTATATAAAGTTGATATGTCTATACGTGTATGTATCTTTCTGTATAGGATTCACTCTTAAACTAATTAACTGATCATTATATATTTTGGAACATAGCTTCTAGGTGTAAGGAGTCTAAATGTGGGCTATATCAAGTTTAATTTAGTTTTATGCAAAGGGAATAAAAAAAGGTGGAAATCCTTCACGAAAATTTAGTTAACTTCTGAGATTTTAACAGCAAGTATTAATTAAAAAAATATTCATCAATTTTCAGTTTCTTTGAGGTATTTTAAAGAGATTTTAGGAGCTATAATATGGTCACAACCTCCAACTTGAAACTTCTGATATTTCAGATTTTCATTAAATTTGATCAATAGTCATAAGGCACCAAATAAGCAAAATTTCCTGACTTTCCATTTCCTCTTAAGACTTCTTTAAGCTTAAGCTTCTAGAATTAAAATTATTTCATGGATTTTGATCAGAGTTAGAATAAGGATTCTAGATCGAAGGCTTAGCAGCATTATATGATGTTAATCTTTATAAGTGGGAGATAAAAGTGATGCAAAACTGTTCTGTTTGGGTGAGAAGATTAATTTTACCCGTCCTAGGACGGGTATTATTTTAGTTCACCATATAACAAGGAGACTGATGCACAAGGAGATCAAATTTATCATCACACTATTAAATAGTATCTTAAAAAAAACAAGCTAAAAATAATAAAAGTCTAAACATTTCGAACAAAAGCTAAAAGCGAAAAATTCCTTGTAACGACTTACATTTTCATGAACCAACTTTTTTTTTAAAGAAATATGCGTTTGCTTTCGTTTGAAGGTAGTGGTAGGAGGACAGAGAAAAACGGTAGTGGTGGGCGGGCTGGGAAAAGAGGCGGTAGGTTGGCAAGAACTGGCCTTGAGTAACACAATACAACTTTTTTTAATGGTATTTTCCTCACAATTCCTTTCTAATTTGAATGCCGCATTTTTGTATTTGCATTTGAAAATCTGCCACCATAATTCGCCCATTTTATTTAGCGTTTAGTTTTAAGCTTGATAAAAAATGGGTGGAGTTGGATATCATTACAAAGATTATAAAGACCCTCTGTTTCTCACCCCTCCCTAAACTGCTCATAAAAATGAATGCCTAGCTAGTAATTTTGGTGCCTCTCCAGAATTCCCCCTATATTAGAAAACAAAAATATAAAAATAAATCTGTGACAAAACGAAAATATTGTATTTCAAAATTCACATAAATTGATCAAGTAGTTTTATTTTTAAATAAGGAAATCAAATCGGCAACCACCATAACTTTATAGACAGCACTCCATTAAACTCCTTGGTGAAGCAGGGGAGGTAAGTAATAGTGAAATAGTTATAAATATACACTATGGAATCAACAAGCTCTCTGTCAGATTAAATATATTTAGAGGAGCACAAACCTGGGGTTTCCTTCGGCATCAAAGTCACCAGAGTCTAGGCCAGTGTTTCTCAACCTTTGCTGACCCGTGGCCTCCTTACCGAGTCTCTCAACACTCGTCTCCCACCCCTTGCATTTAAACCAAAAAATGCAGGTTTTGTTTTATCTTGTTCATTTAGAGCTCTCATTTCATTCTGGTTTTATCCTTACTATAAAATTTAATGAGTGCTTTTTATAGGGCTTAGAACCGACTAGATAATTTATGTTTTAAATTTAGGATATGAAAATTTCAGCATATAAAAACCAAGCTGGAACCAATTAATTTCATATCTAGAAGTTCCACTGTATACAAAAATAAAGGATAATTTTTCACGGTTATTTATTTATTTATATATATATTTATTTTTCACGGTTATTTATTTATACATTGCAAGTTCCTGTCTTTTGAATTACATTTTTATGCCGTTCTTTTATGGATCGCCAATCGAAGGCCCATGGCCTCCTTATGGAGACATATGGCCTCCGGTTTAGAAACGCTGGTCTAGGCCATTGTTGAGATGGTTTCTTCACTATTGGCCGAGGTATAACTCTGGTGTTGTGCAGTTCTAGGAGGTCAACCCTACGAGAAATAAATTGGTAGAGAATCATAAAGTTTCTCTTGTCTATGTCGCCCCTCCCCAACTACTCATATGAATGAATACCTTATATATATAGAAAAGGTTAGTAGTTAATAATTGTGAAATTATCAAGTTTACATAGGCGGAAACATAACAAAATACAATTTTTTCATGTACGATCGTTTCCAAAACGATATCCTTTTATTTAAACGATCGAATATATCGTTTCCGAAATGATCGTACATGAAAAAATTGGATTTTGTTGTGTTCCCCCCCTATGTAAACTTGATAATTTCACAATTATTAACCCTTGACCGTTTCTATATATAGCTCTAGGTTTACAACACCTATTGAGCTTTTCATAACTGCAATACTCTTGGCTCTTATATTACTTGTCTATAACACTATATCATATTTATATATGTTTTTTATAGCAAAAACCAAGGGGAGAGTCTACTATGGCCTTCCCCTTTGCTAGAATAAAAAATTATAGACGGAGGGGGGTTATAATGTATTACTAACCTCCCTTCAGTTTTTACTATCAAATAGTTAGTCACCCCCCCCCACCTCTTTTGCCCACCAGCAACATTTTATTTAGTGTTTATTGTTACGTTTATGGAATATTATTCCAAAGAAGCGTGAAGAATTAACGTAACGAATATTAGCATTTAATTTTATTATTTACTGTCAACTTTTCTACAGAGCAAAATCATACGTGTCCTTCGCATCTCCTTGTGTGTGTCCGAGAAAGAAAGAGAAAAGTAGAGATAACAGTTCTTGATTTTTGGATACGAAAATGTCTTTTCGTATTTTTGTGTGATAAAATAAACTGCTTTATTTCTGAGGTCGTTACAAGTTTTAATGGGTGAGGTTAGAGATCATCATAAAGATCCTCCCTTTGAAATTAGGAATCATTCTCCTCCCTTTGTCACCCCCTCTCCTTCCCCATAAAAATGAATGCCTTGAAGCCAATAATTTTGATGCTTCTCCAGACGTATTCATAACCAAAAGAAAATATTGTATTTCAAAAATCACGTAAGTTGATCAAGTAGTTTTATTTCAATAAAAAGAATATAAAAATGGGTGGAATTGTAAGTCATTATCAGAATTATACAACTCCTCCATCCCCCCCACACACACTCAGAAAAATGAATTCCTTGAAGCTAGCAATTTTATATACGGCTCCCCCCACTAAACACCTCAGAGGTGGGGGTAGCACATAATAGTGAAGTAGTTATTAAAGCAGTACCGACTCTTTGACTCCCCGTTGTTGGGATGAGGTATAGCATTGCTCAGCCCTAAGATATTTATCCTCCCAGACATTATCTCCTTTCTTGAGTGGAGTTTGGTTTATTACCAACCGCTTAAGGAGCCACTATTGGTGAATGCCAATGGGTTCATTCATGGCTGTTTTTGTACCAGCCAGAATAACACTGGTGCTCTCCACTTTCATGCCTTATACCATATCTTGCTGCAATTGAAAGCAAGCAAATAACCAGCGAAGGTTCATGTTACCATCATTAAAGTAACCTAGGATGAGGTAGAAGGCCATCCATCCAATCAATACATTCTCCTTATTAGAGGGTGATCTTCTCCGTTCCTTACAGCCTCTTTCTCACAGGATAGATATTACTAGTCTCTCTTCTCTACCGTTATTTCCATGGATGTTGTTTAACTGAGCTCAAATCTCTGGTTCTACCTCATAAAACATTTACAGCAAGAACACATGAGAAAGAAAGATCAGTATTCTCTTTTAATTGATTAATAAACCATCTTATACTAGCAGGACTTGTTAACAGCCGTTGCCCTTGCAAAAAAAGTACATTACGGTTGTTGTTGGTGGTCACTGCCGTCTCTGAACAATTGCGAACACTGGCTGAAATAAAATAATCTGGCTTTCACTGGCGATTATTGCTGGTTTGGGACGATTACATGCAGGTACTATTTGAATTTAAAAACAGCAATTATAGGAGTATGAATTAATAAAATGGTCCATTAGAATCATAACGGAGAGTAAAAACAAAAGTTTTAGAAGTTAGCGATTTTCACTGTAAATGAACTGTTTAGAGTGATCGAAATCAGTGATAGCAGTCCTTGGTGTTTCTGTTTGTTGTTCAAGTCTTCCTCTTCTTTTCAACTATTTTACCAATAGTATTAAATTAAATTCCAGTTTTATGTGATCTTTTTTTTAAGTTGCAAAACAAAACAATTACGACTTTTTCCACTTCACTTCTTTGAGTATTGCCATGTTAAGAACGGCGTTTGGAATAGACATCCCAAACTCCCCATGTTAAGAACGGCTTTTGGAATAGACACCACCAACATTCCCATGTAAAGAACGGGTTTCGGAGTAGACAACCCCCCTCCCTTTTTTTTAATACGTCATTGGTGGACTGTTCCTCACCAATATAAATAATTACACACTAAAATAATTAAATTTAAAAAAATCAGGCTTTCTTCAAGCAAACTTTGCTTCCTCCTTCCCAGGCCTGTCAGACTAAGAAGTGATTTATTGAAATTATTATAAAGAAAATAAAAATATTTAAAAATAGTCTTCATTTGAACTTTTATAATTTTAAAATAGTCTTCATAATAAAAATATGTTTATGAAACAAGATTATTACCATTTAGTCGCAGCAACCGTCGGGGATCTTTGCTTGAAGAAAGCCTGATTTTTTAGTGCGCAATTATTTATATTGGTGAGAAACAGTCCACCGATGACGTCCTATGAACACAAATTTGGAATAGTGGCGTTAGCAACTGTCGGGGAATTTTACTTGATTATAACTCTAACATTTTTATAATTAAGGAGTTAATTCCCTTATGCCAACTCATAATACGAGGAATCGATAAAACGAGTTGTCTGAAGAAAGAAGGTATTAAGTGAGAAAGATAGAGAAGAGATAGAAATTTTAATAAAATTATGCTGCACTTTGCCCAGATAATACTGGGTAGCCTTGCTACTTCATTATGTCACATAACTACAACCAGAAGTGTTGGAGTATGAAATCACTGCAACTATGGAAGAAATTTGACGAGAACGGCATCAAAATAGGGAAAACAATGTAAAGCTGAAGGGCCAGATGAACATTTCTGTCAGTCTCAACCAAGAAAAAGAGAATATGTTCTTTTACTTGATAGTAATTATTTAGGGGAGATAACTTGGATTTGGTTTAAGGAAGATACCTTCTTGATAATTCTGAGCCAACAGTTTTATCAATCACTTCTATTTTCTTTTTCTCAAGCTGATGTTGATTTTAAATTTTAAATGAAAAACAATAAAGAAAAACATTGGTTAAGAAATTGATTGACGTGGGAAAACAATTCATCAAAATATTATCCACAGCACTTGGTCCGTAATGCTTCCATCGTAGCACAAATGAGTGAATGAGTATTACAGACCGGAATTTTTATAATTAAGGAGTTAATTCCCTTATGCCAACTCATAATACGAGGAATCGATAAAAACGAGTTATCTGAAGAAAGAAGGTATTAAGTGAGAAAGATAGAGAAGAGATGGAAATTTTAATAAACTAATAATAGACTGCCTTAGATTGGCAGGAACTCATTTATTACGTTGACATCTTTAAAGCCTGCTTGGCGGTCATACTGCTTTCTGTCAATAGAAATCTGTCAATGTTGCCTGGTGGAAGCATGCCCCACCCCAACACCTCGTAAAAAATTAAAGTACGACCAAACTCCTCATGTTAAGAACAACTTTCGGAAGACCCCCCCCCCCAACCTCCTCATCTTAAAAACAGCTTTTTGAATGGACACCGTCAACCTTCAATGTTAAGAAAGGCTTTTTGAAGACACCCCCAACCTCCCCATGTTAAGTTCCGGTTAGTTAAATTGAACTAGTGCCGTGTTTTTTTAATAAAAACTCCAAATGTTAGGGTTTTTTTAAATCTGGTAAGCGAGATTACCAAACACAATCCACACATTTCATTAATCATGAGTGACTTTTAGTCTTGATAAGAGGGGGTATTAGTAAAAAAAGGGAACATTCAAAAGTAACAGGACAAAAAAAAGAACATTGTCTGCCAAGAGGTGCTGGACTAAAGAAGTAAAGTAAAGATTTTCTTTTATAATGTGATTGTATTATTTGTATTGAACTATGTAGCACAATATTAATTTCTGAGTTAGTACTTATTAATTTATCTCATTTGGGTCAGTTCTATATTATAGTTTAAATTAATTTGATAAATGTTGTGGTAATTAATGTTTTTCGTTGTTTTACTTCATTACTATACTTATTTTGAATTACCAGAAAATTTTGCCTTGAAAAATTATTAAAAATTGGATTGTTTCCATTTTTCAAATGAAATGAAATGAAAACACAAAAAATACTGCCGGCTAGTTAAAGTGCACTAGTGCCAAAGACTCTTATCCAAGGAAGAGTTGATATTTTTTACAAAGACAATTCGTTTACGACTGCTAATTGAACAAGTTTCCACAAACCTGTTGAATTAGAATTCAAGTTTTATTTAAACATTCGGCGAGGGGGGGGGGCCGATTATAAAATACGCTTAAATATATTTTAATTCACACAAATTTTGTTTTTTATTATTACAGAGCCAATTCTCTGTTGAATATTATAATGTACATAATATATAGTACTGGTTTCAAAAGTTAAACAAAAAATGACTTGAGTGCCATCAGTTAAAATCGAAACCAAAACATTTAGCACTCCAACCACGTTCCCTACTGTTTGAGTTATCGATAAATAAATAAGAAAGATTTAAAATTAAACCCCTTCAAGCAATGAATGAATTTGCACATGTGCAGGAGTGAACTCGGCTACTAGTCTCTCGCTCCTTGACAAGGTTCAAAAGAGAATCGCAAATCTGATAGGCCCTGAACTGGCATCTAAGCTTCAGCCTCTGTCCCATCGACGAAATGTTGCATCCCTCTGCCTGTTCTACAAGTATTTTAATGGTGAATGCTCCAATGAACTGCAAGCACTTGTGCCCCCACGACGTGAACACCCTCGACAGACCCGACAGGCTGCAAAATCCTACCCCCACACTGTAGAGGTCCCTAGATGTAAAAGATCTTTCTACTCCAGTAGTTTCTTCCCCAGAACCGCGAGACTTTGGAATTCCATTCCAGGTCCCTGCTTCTCCAACTGTACTGACGTGCAGAAGTTCAAGTGCAACGTGAACTGACATCTTGCTACCCAAATCCCTACATAGTACCCCAGTAGTTGTTGCCCCTGATAGTAGCCCCTACACCAAAGTGGCAATGTGCCTTGTTTGGAGTGTGAAAATGTAATAAAAAATAAAAAAGTTGAAATGAACAGGTTGCATTTCAACTTGCCAATATATTTCTGTATACGTTATTCATCCATCCAGACAAAGATTTTATTTTTATATTTTATATATATTGGTGTAAAATTACTATTTCCTGTTAATTTCAGTGTTATGTGACCAGTAGTTTAAGAGTATAGCAGCTTAAAATTTACAGACACACACACATACATACATCTAATGTTTTATTTATATAGATAATTAAATGTTAATAAGCTATTTACTAAAACTGTCATCTGCGGACACAGTAGCACGGGACTACTTTCTTGCTGACTATAACATTGCCATTTTCAAGTCTAATGTAAACAAATTCCTGCTAAGCCGTATTTTTAAACAATCAATTTCACTACCAGTTATAACTATCATTACAAATCCCCTGTGTCTCACCATTTACCATCAATTCTTATCCTAAAGTGGCATTTCAGTCTTGATAAGTGGTGACTTATTTGTAAAAACAAAAAAAAAATCAATATTTTAATTTTTTTTTTTTTTACAAGAGAGTCACCGCTTATCAAGGCCCGAAAGTCACTTGAGGATAAGGATTAATAAGTGTACGGTAATACTGAGCTTAGTGATTGCTGATGGTGGAAGTTGAGTAGAATTTGATTATTTAAGGGGACAAGACATCAAAAGCTTGTTTACATTGGACTTGAAGACAACCATGTTATAATCAGCTGGAAAGCATGCCAGTGGAACCAGTTCTAGGAAAGAAACTTTGTTCATAGAATCTGCGGTCAGATTTAGATACAGATAGACAGTAGGGAAAATTATTGGTTGTGATTGTAGCTTTTTGTGAAAGTTTAGCATGGAGGAGGGGGGGAACAAAAATTGAAGCTCAGACGAGCACTTGCTATGAAAATAACCATAGAAAAGAGACAGGCTCACAACGTCTCTTCTGTGGGAAAGAGATTGCAAGGGAGAGACGAACATAATTGCCATGGGACGAGTATTTATTTAGTTTACAGAAAGAAATACAAGTAGAGTGGAAAGTGGACTTTAAGTTGACTTATGGCATTGTTGTAACTCACTTCTCTCTAGTTCATTATTTAGTTCTTATATGCTATGAGCGAAAGAATTGCTGTTTTCTGGGACGGTTGTTGCTTTCAATCAATAGTATATTGAAATTTTCAATCCTTTCATAGAATTCACCATTCACTTGACAATCTCTCTCTCTCTCTCTCTCTCTATATATATATATATATATATATATATATATATATATATTATTATTATTAGTAGTAGTAGTAGTAGTAGTAGTAGTAGTAGTAGTAGTAGTGTAATTTTTAAATACCTACAGATACTAGCATTTCATCCTTTCGGGAATCATCAGCGCAGGGTGACATGGTTACTGCTGGTCGGGAGATTCAAACCTAGCCATGAAGCCATATCTGACTCCATTAGCAAGGAACAAACCTCACGGCCAACCTCAATCACGAGAAATATCATTGAAATTTAATCATTTATTTTTAAATGTCGTAATATCCGTCCAGAGTGATCTAATGATTATAACATCTCATTAACATTTGCATCTTTCTAACTTTTATAAATGGTCACTTGTAAAAATATGATAATGACGATGATGATGATGATTGTAGTGGTTTGATATAGGAGATTGCTAATTTACCATTTGTTTATATCTATGGCATAACTGGATTGAAACACTGGTTCTTGTTATATCATATATTTGAAGCGACATGAAGGCTGGCCATTACCAAATGGGCGAATGACTGAGATATGAGGACCATTTGTGAATTTCATATTTTCTGTAAACTTCCTGCTTTGGAGGAAGCTGGTATAGCTCATCCAAGCCTAATACCACACTAGGTAGGTTAGGTTCAGTTTTTATATCGACAATTACATCATCTTCAGAGATTACTTCCCATGATGTTTTTAATAAAAGTTGTCCAAACCTTTCTATTCCCAGACTTTACTGTGTGTGAGAGATCTTTCTCAATAATTTGAAGCCATTTTGTTGGAGTTTTCTGATCAAAGTGCTTCATACAGTGACACTCTTGATGGTGTATTTGCTGGCATTATAATAAAGTGGCCAAGCCAGTTGAGCCACATTCTTTTAATGGATTTGATCCATGGTTCTGCTTGAGTCATGCTGTAGAGGCCTGCACTTGGTATTCTTTGTAAGCAGCATATATATATATATATATATATATATATATATATATATATATATATATATATATATAGGATTGTCGATTTATTTATTTATAAGCGATTTTTTTTTCACTCCCTGAGTGTTTTAAAGGGAAAGGTTATCTGCTCTTTGTTCATATTGTAGTCGCCCCCCCCCCATTTTTTGGGACATATTATTTGCAATTAATTTATTATTTAAATATTTATTTAAATATTTTTATGTGCATATATATATATATATATATATATAGAGAGAGAGAGAGAGAGAGAGAAATAAATCAACGATGGCATAAATATCACAAAGCACAATTGCTACTACTCTTGCAGTTTTTTCAGATTTATGTAATAACTAGCCTGGGTTCCCGGGTGTTTGTACGTGTGAGTTGAGTAAAAAAAAAAAGTTGTAGTAGGTAGGTACGCACGAATCCGTGACGCAAAGGCGAAAAAAAAAAGTGAATGTGTGTGTAAGGATGCTGGTTGAGCAAAAAAAAAAAAATGAAAATTTCGAGTGCAAAAAAAAAAAAAAGTGGTAGTAGGCAGGTACGCTCAAACCTGTACCAAGAAGGAGGAAAAGAAAGTAAAAAAAAAAAAAACACATGACGTGATAGCTGTTACATCCATCGCAAAACCGGAAGTGACGTAGGTTTAAATTAAGGCTAGACAATCGAAAAGAGGCAATGAATTTTGAAAATATCAGCAAAAAGAGCGATTCCTCCCTGTAGAAAAGTGCCTAGTTGAGGGTGAAGAAATTAATGTTTTGGGCCAATTTTTCGGTATTTGACGTCCAAAGGGTTGAGCTTCAAAATGATACCAATCTCGTGAAAATCCGTCGCCTCTGTCGAAAATTTTTGCGAGATATACAAACATACATGCATACATACATTTAAACAGACAGGTGAGATTTGTATTATAGATGCCCATATTATTCCTTTTTTTTTTTTTTCACATTTTCGCCCCAAACAAGGCACAGCGTCACTTTGATGTAGGAGGCTACTATCAAGGACATAAGTTGCAGTGATACTATGTAGGGAGTTGAGCAGCAAGATGTCTGGTTATTTTACACTTGAACTTCTGCATGTCCATACAATTGGGGAAGTGGGAACCCGGAAGAGAATTCCAGAGTCTAACAGTTCTGGAGAAGAAGGCTTTATTACATCTAGGGATGTCTACTGTGTATAGGTGGGATTTTGCTGCTTGTTGGGTTTGACAGGGGTATTTATGTCGAGGGGGTACAAGGGCTTGTAGTTCATCAGAGCACCCACCATTAAAATACTTCTACAACATGTAGAGAGATGCAACATTTCGTTGATGGGGTAGAGGTTGAAGTTTAGATGACAGTTCAGGACCTATCAGGTCGGCAACTCTTTTGTCCAAGAGTGAGAGACTAGTAGTAGATGCACCAGCTCAAATGTGATAACGATACTCTATACATGGGCGAATAGTGACTTTGTAGAGATACAGGGTACTTTCAGGCATAAGTAACTTTCTAGCATGGTAGAGAGAGAGCACCTTTTTCACAGCAGCCTTGGCAATGCTCTCAATGTATCCGTTCCAACTCATGTTCCCTGTGAACGTTAAACCGAGGAGTTTGAAAGAAGTATTTTCAGGTAATGTATCTTTAGTCATAGCTATTGGTGGTTGAGATGGTTCCTTGCAATTATTGAAAGCTTTTAATATGTCAAGAGCAATTGCCCTTGAGAAGAAGCCTTTGTCAAGAGATTCACTAATCCTATGAGATATAACCGTTAGCACATCTGCTGTAGATCTGGCAGAACAGAAACCGTATTGCATGTCACTAAGAAGGTTATTTCTGCCGAGGTGGTTGACTACTTTGCTATTTAATATGAATTCCAGCAACTTACTCATGATACACAGGAGACTTATTGGTCTGTACTGAGAGAGAGACGACATCACTTGAATTCTTAAATACAGGGCAAACTGATGAGGTTTTCCAGGGTGTTGGAAAGCACTTCTTAAGGCAACGCTTAAACAGTTTCGTAAGTATGGGGGCAAGTTCTGGTTGAAGCTCTTTCAGCACTATAATTGGAATGCCGTCAGGGCCAGTTGTTTATTGGAATCAAGGTTCTTGATTAGCTTGGCGACCTCATGCACGGATATTTGTATGTTACCTAGCTTGTTCTGTGTTATAGGAGGAAATATGGGGAGTTGATGGCCTTTGTCGCATAGGGTAGAATTAGCTGCAATGTTCTTGGCAATTAGTTTGGCCTTGTCTGATGCTGACGAGATGACCTCAGGTCCATTGATGATGGCTGGGATAGAACGCACACTTCTGTTCAGGATCCTGTTTGCTATTTGCCAGAACTGGTGGGAACAAAGCCGCTGCTCAGCTAATTTGGATTTAACAGACTGAGCATATAGCTCTCTTCCATTTTTTATTACTCTTTTACAGTGGTTGCTGGCAGTCCTGAAAGCAGCTTTAGTCTCAGTGCATCTATTACTTTGGTAGCTATGGAAAAAGTGATTTCTGTGCACGATGGCAGCAGCACATTCTGAGGAGAACCATGGCCTAGAGAAAGAACACTTTGACCTGAAAAATATGCCTTGGCAGCCCTGCTGGCATTACTTGGTAGGGGCATCTCAGGCGATTACCAACAGACTAAGCCTTTTTCAAAAGGAAAAGGCAAAGCTTAAGAACATGAACCTCCCAGAACTGCATAAAACCAGAGACATACCTGAGTCAACAGGGAACATGCCATCTTAGCAACTGCCTGCATTGTCATGGCTTTGGTGCCAAGGAACCTCATTCCTACCCCACTGGCTTGAAGTGAATGAGAAGAGTAGAACTTTATGCGGGACATTGCTTATGAAGATAATGTGTATACTTCTTTTAATTACATTAAAAAATCAATTGTTTCTTTTTAACAAGCATAGTCATCTTCTTCAGATATCAATAAAAACAAATTATCGTTTTTTAATACTTACTTGGCGTGTTTATTTTTTATATGAGTAAACTAGTAATTATTGATTTTAAACATTGACAATGTCATAACAATAAAATTTGACATTCAAAATCACATTTAATAAATATTTATAACCAAAGAAAATTAATGTTCTGCGTATCTGTATTTTTTTTAATTATTATCTTTATTGCCCTTTTAATATTTATCAATTTTCCTTTTTTTATTACCTTGATTATCTCCCTTGAAACAGACTTCATCTTTTATTTTTAGAGGCGGCAAACTTTAAATTATCAACTCCATTTTCTTTAATTGCAGATTTGTCAACCCTCGATTATTTTGAGTTCAGTTTGGTTTGACAATTCATCATGAAGAAGCTGATACTCAAACATCATTTGCAAATTGTGCAAATTTATTTCAATCACATTTGATGAAAAAATTTCACAAAATAGACCTGTCAACTGGCCACCTCGTTTGTGTGATTTAAACCCCTTAGATTATTTTCTTTGGGGATATGTAAAGTCCCATACCTATGCTAATAAAATAGACATAATAAACCACTTAGAAGACAACATTCAATGTGTTATTGCCGAAATACAGCCTAATTCAATGAATAGAGTTTATGTAAATGAGACTTAAACATATACGTGCGAACCGTGGAGGCAATATGCTCGAAATTGTATTTAAATTATAAATGTCAAAATTTATCTTTGAAAATATACCGCATATTTGTATGATAAAAATATTTTTTGTGATTTATTTTGATTTAAAGTTTGCCATCTCTAAAAGAAAAACGCCCCTTTATATTTCCTGAAAACTAAAAATTATCTTAAAAACATCCGATGCATGTAAAACAATTAAAAACTGATTTCCAAACTGACCTATCTCTGGCCAGGTATTTAATCATCCCTCTTTATCTCAAGTCTATCTTTATCAATTCCTACTATGTTTTCCTAAGCCTTTCCTATGCAAAGTAATCTTGCTACCTCAACTGTTCTACATCTATTAATCCAAAAACTTTCATCCATTCTTTCAAGGTGGCCATACCGGGCATGTTTACTGAGTGATTAAGAGATGGTTGTGTGTAGTTGGCTATCACTTTATTTGCTCTGCACCTGTTAGTGGTAATCTCCTTCAATTTTGAGATTTTTTATTAAATTGAACCCTAGTTTATTTTTTTTAATTCAGATTCACTCGAATACGTTGGTTTAAAAGACCTACACAAGAACCCTATGGTTTTACTAATTTTGACATGACACTTAAATAGCTAATAATGTTTTCACCTAAAATGCGTTGGAATTTATTCTAATTTCAACATGATATATAAGTAAGTAATAATGTTCTCATCTAAAATGCGTTGCTTTAAAAGTCCTAGACAAGAACCTTATGATTTTACTTATTGTCACTGAGATGTAAGTGTATACTGTGAATTAAGGACCATGTTTATATCGACTTTGTGGGTGCATAGAGGAATTCAACTGCAGACCAAACTTCAGGTAAATAGAGCTGTGATTCTTATCATCCTCAAGTGCACCTGCGACACTTGGATTATATATGCCGAACACGCAAAGAAACTGAACCATTTCTACATGACTTACCTCCGTGGATTAATGAAAATCAAGTCGCAAGAAAAGATACCAGATCCAGAGGTTTTTGTTTTTTATATTTAACTGGTTTTGCAAACTCACTTTTCCTGATTCCAATTAATCTTTTTTTTTTACTTGATAGTCACCACTTATCAAGGCCAAAAGGATAAAGGTTAATGAATGTAAGGTGGTAGTGTAGTAATTGTTAATAGTGTAAATTGGGTAGAATTTGATTATTTATGGGGCGGCACAACAAGAACTTGTTTACATTGGATTTGAAGGCTACCATGTTGTATTCAACTGGGAAGCAGGCCAGCAGAGCAGTGTTACACAGGCAGACAGTTCTGGAAAGAAGCTTGTTCCTGTTTAGATTTGGGCACAGATAGAGAGTGGGGGAAATTGTATATAGTGGTTGTAACTAGGCAAGCGTTTTTTGTGAAAGTTTGGCAAGTAGGGACCATAGATTGGAGTTTAATCGAACACTTGCCATGAAATTAACAATAGAGCAGAGGCAGGCTCTAAGTTGAGCTAAATGGGTGACCGAACTGGTCACATTATTTTTCTAGTATAGAGGATTAAGTCACGACCAGATCCGTTGTTAAGGTCATTGGAAAAATGGTTGGATCATTCTATCGCTCCAGAATGTATCTCACTCCTGACATAATCCTGTATCCGTACAAGAGCCAAATACGTCCTAACATGGACTACTGTTGCCATATCTGGGGAGGAGCTGCTACAAATACCCTTTCCTTCTTTGCCAGGGTATAAAACTGGCTTTGAAATCTAGTGGACAGGGACCTTTTCTCCTTGTTTCCTCTTTCTCAGAAGAAACGTTGCGCATCCATCTCTGCTCTATCGTTACTTTTCACAACAGGTGCTCGACTGAGCTTCTATCTTTGGTTCCCCCTGTAAAACATTTGCAACAAACACTCATCTAGCTACAATTGTCAACAATTTCGCTTACCCTCTATCTGTGCCTAAAACTAAATGAAAATTCCATGAGCAAAGTTTATTTCCTAGAACTGTCCGTCTGTGGAACAAAATACAACGGGGCTGCTTCCCAGCTAAGTATAACACGGTCGTTTTCAAGTCTAATGTAAACAAGTTCTTGTTGAGTTGTCCTTTTAATGAATTAAATTTTACCGATCATCACGGTGTTGTTTCATCAGCCACTTGACACTCATTAACTCTTATCCTTGAGTGGCCTTTGAGCCTTGATAAACAGTAACCACTCTACAAAAAAAAATAGACAAAAAAAATCCATTGTGAACAGAACTGGCAGAGGTTATTTATTTTTTTTTTCAGTGACTCACGCCAAGCTCTGTCATATGTCAATAGGTGCACACCTCCCCATACCTTCGCCCTAAGGTGAATCAAATGAATAGCCAACACTTCCTTACCTTATCAGATAGTCCATAGTTTTCGTTTTTTATCGGAATGTTTTTTTTTGTTTTGTTTTCTTGATAAAGTGATCAAAACTAGAAAGTTCCGGTTCTTATTTAGAATTCAACGGAAAAAAAAAAAAATACAGAAAATACAGAAAAAAAAATTATAATGTACGTACCTCGCCATCAAAATGGTATATTCCAAAAATTACGTGAATTGATGAAGTAGTTGTATTTTTAACTAAGAAAATCAAATTTTATCGCCTCGCCATCTTGAAAAAAAGTGCAGATAAGTTCACAATGATTCTAACTTGCGAGATAAGCCTTATAATGCTAACAATTTCACATTGATTGCTTTAAGTCGTTTACAAATGATTTTCTTTATGAAAATAAAACTATTTGATCAAATCACATCATTTTAGAATATGACATTTTCGTTCTGTGCATGCAAGTATTAACCTACTGTTGATTTTCTGTAGATTCTTTTCTTTAAATTAGAAACAAAAGTTTCTGATTAGTCAAAAATTGCACTGTAGAGACATACTGTTGATTTTATAATTTTTTTTATAATGGCTTCAATTAAAATTTAGGTGCTTCTACATTATTGGGACGAGATTTTATAGTCGATAAATTGAATTTTCAGATAAAAAGCAATGGTTTCTACTGATTTTTTTTGTTGTTTTTTTTGTCAATTCTAATAAATTACAATGGTAGCTTCCAAATTATGCAGTCGAAATTACCTGAATATTACTGAATTATTAAAAAAAAAACAAATTTAATCGTGTTAGCACGTGAAAAATTGCCGCCATCTTTGTTTAATTCAAATGGAAAATTACCTCCCTGTTGAACTCTTCTGTGTTTTACGATCATTTTCATCAAATTCTATTTTTTTTATTTTCTTTAATAAAAAATTTTCTACCTTATCAATTTTCGTAATTTATTTATATAATCATCTTAAAAATATGAGAAATACATAGATAATATTGTTTTCATGTAAATTCAGTTTTACGATTTCCGAAAATCTGGTGCCAATTCTGTAGAAGCGCCAAAATCTAAAATGCAAAAGTCAAGTATTATGCTTCAATTATGCTCTAAACAAAAACATTCATTTTGAACGCGCCCCTGTCATATCAAAGAAATACTGGCCTTACTGCTTGTGCGGTGATAATAGCTTGAATTTAAGTTTAAAATGAAAAAGTCAAGAATCATAGTGCTTCAAACAGAAACATTAATTTTGAACGTGCTCTTGTCATATCAAAGAACCTACTGTTGGTTTTATATGTTGGGGCTTTCGGCTTGTGTAGTAATAAAACTTCCCAAATTCACTTGTGACGTTAGGCTGTATAAGGTGTTAACTTTGGTCAAAATTGACAATTCCTTCTTTCATCAGATTATTTCGATTATTTATTTATCGAAGACATTCCGATAGAAAATGTATCTAAGAACACTGCCAGACACATAAAGTATCTTTGTGTAAAATTTTATAAAAATTGGCTCAGCTGTTTTTGAGTACATAGAAAACGAATTCAAACACACAAAGTTCCTTTCAATTATATATATATATATATATATATATATATGTGTGTGTATATATATGTGTATATATATATGTGTATATATATATATATGTATGTATATATATATTTTTTTTTTATTAATATTTTTATATATATATATGTGTGTGTATATATATATATATGTGTATATATATATGTGTATATATATGTGTGTGTATATATATATATATATGTGTGTGTATATATATATATATATGTGTGTATATATATATATATGTGTGTATATATATATATATATATATATATATATTATTAATATTATTTTTTCCTTCTACACACTTTTTTGTGAATTATTCCACGGATTTCTGCGTTTGGATTATTATGGACCATCTTCTTCCAATTACGGGATTTCTTTGGATTTTACTTGTACAAATAAAAACTCTTTTAACTTTCTTGAAGTTTTACATTTGGATTTTACCGTCACTGGATTTTTTATCTTCCACCAGACTATCCATTCATGTGTAATCACCTTTTTCTTTACCATATTCCCTCTGCTTAACCTATTTTGTTTTCAAGTAAGATATTTACTTATTTGTTGTTTCATCAAATACTTCTGCATGCAAAATCTGATCCTGCATTTTGCTAATTCCTACCCTCTGATGAGAAGGAGAGTATTTCTTCGAAACTCCGCGGATTAAGGACTATCCATTTATCTAGTGTTTCCTTTTCAGATTAAATATGTTTTTAACTCATTTCAAAGTGTTTTTTAACATATTTCATTAACTGTTTGCTCATATATATATATATATATATATATATATATATATATATATATATATATATAGGTGTTGTTTTGCTTTGGTTTGGTTTTTAGCAATATGTTTTGAATGAATTCAATTATTTACGAAAGTGCATTTTTACCTAAATACGAGTTGGGAATAATTTTCCCTTTTAACCTATTTGGTACCCCCACATGGGGAGCGGTATTTAAAAATAATATATATATATATATATATATATATATATATATATATATATATATATATATATATATACTAGCGGGGGTACCCGGCGTTGCCCGAGTGTTTGTTTCCGGGACGGGGGGGGGGATTTTTAAAAAATGTTATGGTAGGTAAGTAGGAAGGATCAAACCCGGAGTCATGAGTAAAAGTAGGAAAAGAAAGTGTGAAAAAAAAAAAAAAAAACATCTGCAACGTTAACAGTTCAGCTACTAAGAAAAGTCCATTCCAGTTGTTTAGGAAAAAAAAAAAAAAAAAAAACGACTACGGTAGGTCGGCGCGAACGTGAAAATATAATGTGAATTGTCCAGCACGCTAACCACTACCCCACAGAGCACAGCAGCTTAGTTTAGTGATTTTAAATAACTTCACATGTAAGAACTACGAAGCCAAACCGGTGTTCTCTTCTCAACTGTTCCTTGTGAACGATCCCCAAACGGTGTTAAGTGGTGACAGGGGGAGGAGGAATTTATTAGAGAGAAAATATTTTACCACTTCCATTGATCTTAACCGATTTTGGCCGTGACTTCTCAGCAGAAAAAGTATAGAAATCTAAGATTATCGAGGAATTTGAGAAATAATAAGCCTATAACACACCTCAGATATTGTTCTGCCGTTTGTGCATATTATATTTGCATGAAATATCTTGATTAATTATTAATGTCAAAATCAGACGGGAAAAAATGAGTTCATTTTATTTATATAGAGAAGAGAAGATATATATATAAGAGGGAATATGTGTGTGCGTTTGACGGTACTTCTCAACCTATACACTGAACAAATTTTTTATCTTGAAATTTTCTATATAGAATATTCAGATAGGTGGAAAACTTTTTAATCCGTTTTCATCCGGAAAAAAAGTCTGCTAAGGACTCAAAATTGAAAAAAAATGGTACTTGGGAGTCATCGTTTTTTTTGTTTGTTTGTTTGTTTTTTTTTTTGTTTTTTTACTGTTTGTAAACTGTTTTACGACTGTGCAATGTGCATGCACGGTTGAGAAACATGACAGCTTTTTAATGTTAAAACTTACATTTTTTTAAAACACTTTGTAAATGTTGTGTCAGCTTGACTCAAGCTGGTGTAATGGTTATCGTATTTGACTCAGTGTCTATAGGTTTTAGTTTCAATCTCAGATCGAGCATTTTTTTACTTTCAAGAAGTGAACTGTTTACAAAGAAAAACATGATACTCGCATGCATATGTTTCAGTTTCTTTCCGTTTTTTTTCTTTTTCTTCTTCATTTTTCTTAAAGGAATTTAACATTGAGTTCAACGGATCATATATATGATATGATTGATATATATATATATATATATATATATATGATGAGCTGTGAAACAGCGAAACAGTACTGTATGTGGATGACTATAGTGCTCCTCACCTTGAGTTGAGCATATTGAGAAGTGAAACACGAATTACCATTAGCATATAAGCGACGCTCTTTGTGTAAACAAATTGAGCGGAGGTATTTCAGACGATATCAAAACATCGTTAAACTCACTACTCGTTCAAGCAGCCGCCAATAGCGTAATGGTTAGGAGCCTTGACTGCCGTACAAACGGTCGGGTTTCAATCCTGGCTTGAGGTAGTTGCCTGTCTAGCCGCACTGATGAGCTGTGAAACAGCGAAACAGTACTGTATGTGGATGACTATATATATATATATATATATATATATATATATATATATATATATATATGACTACTTCATTTAATCACATAAATTAATATACGAAAGTATAATTGTATGCATAAACTTTAAGTATTTACTTCAACAGTGCCCAAACATAGGTAGAGCTAGGTAGTAAGTTATAAAATATATGCATAATCCTGACAAATCTTCGTGTGGATGAAATGCGGAATATTCTGTGTAGCTTAATTGTAATATATATTTTATAACTTTTTTTAAATTACATTTTCTCCCCAAACCAGGCACATTGCTACTTTGATGTAGGGGGCTACTATCAGGGATATAAGCTACAGGGATACTATGTGGGGAGTTGGGCAGCAAGATGTCGGTTCACGTTACCCTTGAACTTCTGCATGTCAATACAGTTAGGGAAGCTGGAACCTGGAATGGAATTCCAAAGTCTAGCAGTTCTGAGGAAGAAACTGGAGTAGAAGGCTCTCTTACATCTAGGGATCTCTACTGTGAAGGGGTGTGATTGAGCTGCTTGTCGGGTTTGTCGGGGGTATTTACGTCGAGGGGGTACAAGTGCTTGCAGTCCGTTGGAGCATTCTCCATTAAAGTACTTGTAGAACAGGCAGAGAGATGCTACATTTCATTGATGGGACAGAGGCTGAAGCTCAGATGACAATTCAGTACCTATCAGGTTGGTGACTCTCTTTTGAATCTTGTCTAGGAGCAAGAGACTAGTAGCAGATGCACCAGCCCAAAGGTGCATCTGCTACTAGGTAGCTGATCAGTGGCTTGGTTCCCACCAGTTTTGGCAAATAACAAATAGGATCCTGAACAGAAGTGTGCGTTCTATCCCAACCATTATCAATGGACCAGAGGTCATCTCGTCAGCGTCAGACAAGGCCAAACTATTTGCAAAGAATTTTGCAGCTAATTCTACCCTATGCGACGAAGGCCATATTTCCATATATTTCCTCCTATAACACAAAACAAGCTAGGTAACATACAAATATCCGTGCATGAGGTCGCCAAGCTAATAAAGAACCTAGATTCCAGTAAAGCAACTGGCCCTGATGGCATCCCAATTATAGTGTTAAAAAAGCTTCAACTGGAACTTGCTCCCATACTTACGAAACTATTTAAGCGCTGCCTTAAGGAGAAGTGCTTTCCGACTCCCTGGAAGACCTAATCAGTTTGCCCTGTATTTAAGAATTCAGGTAATAAGTCATCTCCCTCTCAGTACAGACCAATAAGTCTCCTGTGTGTTATGAGTAAGTTGCTGGAATCCATATTAAATAGAGAAATAGTCAACAACCTCAACAGGAACAACCTTCTTAGTGACACACAATATGGTTTCCGCTCTGCAAGATCTACTGCAGATGTGCTGACGGTTATATCTCACAGGATTAGTGAATCTCTTGACAAAGGCTTCCTTTCTAGGGCAATTGCTCTTGACATATCAAAGGCCTTCGACAAGGTATGGCATAAGGGTCTACTTCACAAGATTTCCAGCTACGGTATAACTGGAAATGTTTTCTCAATCATTAAATCATTTCTCTCCGATAGGCTCATAAGAGTAGTGGTCGATGGACAAAAATTGGAGGCCTGCAATATAAATGCTGGAACCCTCAGGGATCAATCCTGGGCCCAACCCTCTTCCTGATCTACATCAATGACCTCCCTAAACACATACTTAAATCATTCTTTGACATCTATGCTGATGACACGACCATCTACGGCAACACATCAAAGGCTGTAAATGACAAAGTTCTCTCTAATTCTCTCTCCTCTGATCTCGAGCGCGTGGTTCAGTGGGGGAAGACGTGGCTGGTTACCTTTAATGCATCCAAAACCAAACTCCTATCCTTACATCATCAACGCTCTGATCCCCATCTGGCTGGCTCTCGTCTGGGTGAGGCCCCGTGTTTTGACAAGCTTCTGGGTTTGCCCTTTACTCCTGATCTGAAATGGAACACGTACATCAAGTCTGTTGCCAAGGTCACTGGAAAGATGGTGGGATCCTTCTACCGCTCCAGAAGATATCTCACTACTGATGCAATTCTCTATCTATATAAAAGCCAAGTACGTCCAAAGATGGAATACTGTTGCCATATCTGGGCAGGAGCTGCTAAAAACAGCCTATCCTGCCTTGACAGAGTACAAAATAGACTTCGTGGCTTAGTGGGGGATGCCCTTTTCTCTACCCTGCAACCTCTCTCCCACAGAAGAGACGTTGCGAGCCTAACCTTGTTTTATCGTTATTTCCATGGCAGGTGCTCGTCTGAACTCCAATCTCTGGTCCCCCCTTGCCAATCTTTCACGAAAAACACCCGTCTTGCTGAATCCACTGTGAAAAATTTCCCCCACTCTATATCTGTGCCTAAATCAAAACGTGGATTCCATGAACAAAGCTTCTTTCTTAGAACTGCATGCCTGTGGAACTCTGTTCTGTCTGCCTGCTTCCCACCGGACTACAACTTGAATGTTTTCAAGTCCAACGTTAACAAATTCCTAATGAACCGCCCCCTTAAGTAAACACTTCATCAAATCTCCACACTAACGTAATGTACTTGCAATAACCCTTATCCCTGAGTGGCTTCCAGGCCTTGATAAGTGGTGATCACTGTGTAAAAAAAAAAAAATAAAAAAAAAAAAAATATGACAAAAATACTCCATACATAGGCGAATTGTGGCCTTATAGAGGTACAGGATACTTTCAGGCATTAGTAGCTTTCTAGCACGGTAGAGAGAACCCATCTTCTTCGCAGTGGTTCTGGCAATGCTCTCAATGTAATTTTTCCAACTCATGTTTACTGTGAACGTTAGGACGAGGAGTTTAAAAATGTACTTTCAGATAAAGAGTCTTTGGCTATTGCTATTGGTGGTAGAGAATCTTTCTTGTAGTTATTGAAGCAAACAAGTTTAGTCTTGGCAGCATTGAATGTGACCATCCATTTTTGTCCCCATTCCACTACAGATTGGAGGTCATCCTCTAGTGGTTCTGCCATTTCTTTAGATATGTGTTCATTTGTTTTTCCTGTCGTGTCTGTTATAGATCGTGGTGTCATCAGCATATATACCCATCTCACAGACAATTTTGTCAGAGAGGTCATTTATGAATATTAGGAATAATAGAGGTCCAAAGATAGACCCTTGAGGCACTCCCGCATTTATATCATATTGTTTAGATGTACGACCATTGAGAACAACCTGGATTTTTCTCTTATCTAAGAAGGATTTAATTGTGTTAAGTATTCTTTCAGTTATACCGTATGATCTGATTTTCCTGAGAAGACCATCATGCCATACCCTTATACCTCATATAGCCTTAGATATATCTAGAGCTACTGCTCCACCCTTCCCTGCTTTGTCCAGTGAATGGTATATACGCTCAGAGATTACAGTTAGGATGTTTGCTGTGGAACGGGCTTGCCTAAATGCATATTGTTGTTCAATCAGAAGTTTAGCATCTGTAAGGTGATGGACTAGAGCTTGGTTAATTATGGAAGTAAATATTTCAGCAAAAAGTGGGAGGAGGCTAATGGGGCGATAATTTACTGGGTCAGTTCTTTCGCCAGAATTCTTGAAAACTGGTACCACAGAAGCAGTTTTCCAGCAGGCAGGAAAGCAAGATTCATTAAAGCTACTTCAGAGGAGCACTTTTTTAATAGCACAGCCGGGATGAGATCAGGTCCACATGCTTTTTAAATGTCAAGATTTTTATGATAGCATGCACCTGAGAAGGGGTGATTTTCAGATCATCTAGTGTGGCATCTGTCTGCAAAGGAAAGTCAGGGAGGGGGTGGTTAGCAGAGTCCAGTGTGGTGTTGGAATCAAACAAACTGGTAAGCATGTTACCCTTCTCAGTTGCTAAGCAAAAAACCTCATGATTGTTGGATAGCGGGGGAATTGTTGATTGCCCATTATTTACTACACTGTTGTAGATTTTCCAGAAGTCATGGGTTCCTAATTTCTGTGCTTCGATGCGTTTTTTGGTGGTCTCAGTAAATTCTCTCTTAGCTGTCACCATTTCTTTCTTACAGTTACTTCTGGCTTCTATATACTTCTGTCTGTTTGAACTGGACTTAAGTCGGTTAAATCTGCGGAACGCATGCTGTCTTTGTGCAATGGCAGCTGCACAAGTAGAAGTAAACTATAAAATTTCCGTGTGGGAACATGTGCTTCAATTGCCGTTTTGAACCATTAATTGGTCTCATTTGTGCACTGTTCATCAGGAAGTGAAAAGATATCTTGCCATGGGGCGTCTCTAATGAGATCCCTAGTCAGCCTTTTTATAATATCTTGTTGTTTTGAGCAATGGCTCCTCAGTTTTAGCTCTAGAGTTTAGGGTGATTTCAACCATTATCACTGCATGATCAGCGTTCTCAAGTGGGCTGTGGGCATTCGTAACACAATCATTGGGAACTGTTGTCAGAAACAGATCTAAAAGTGATGCGTGTTCTTGCTGGTCTGGGAAATGGGTTGGAAACGTAATCATCTGTGATAAGGAATGAGATATAGAGAAGCTATGTGTTGTGCTACCAGCTGCGTCTGTGTAAGTAGAAAATCCAAGTCTCCAAATACATGCACTTGTGCGCTAGTGTCGAGGGAGAGTGCTGTATCTATGCTGTCAGTGACTTTGTTTATTAGGGTACAGTCATGGGTCGAGGGAAAGTGGTAGAGAAAATATGTTATGTTGCATGTTAAGTCTAAAGCATATAAAGGCTTATTATATATATATATATATATATATATATATATATATATATATATATATATATATATATATATATATAAGCTGAACAGACCAAACCTGCGACGATATACATTCACATTAGACTCTTTGCATTATTACACTGGTGTTTGCTCAAAGATGTACCGGTCTTTTCCGTTCGCATTGTGTTCTGCAGTCATGAGCATGCTTTTCCAGAATTGTGTGAATGGACAACAGTCACATTTTTGGAGTTCTGTATTGGCTAACTATCGTGATATTCCTACGTTTTATAGATTCCCTAATTGGCTTAGTAGCCTCTGTCTATTTCTAACAGTTTTATGACCATGGCTTAAAAAAAAGAAAGAAAGAAAACAAGTTGTATTGCTTTGCAGTATCGTTTGTATTCACTTCTGTTGCTTAAAACTAAGCTGGTTCTATTTTTATCGTTTCTTTCTACTGTTTTGTCGCCCTTACTTCCGTTTGTGCTTGTAAAAAAAAAAAAATGGTTTGCAAATTCCAATTACCAAACTGTTAAACGCCCATCGGCCCATTAGTTGATTTGAGATTAAGAATTAAAAAAAAACAAAAAAAAACTATTTTCTAAAATAGTGGCTCCTCCAAGAAATGTTGGTTTATATTTACTTAACTCCCCATGGGGGAAAGGTTAGACACAAGGTTGGATTTTAATGAGGAAGAAATCCAATTCCTCTAAAAGAAGCACTCTGCATTGGAACAAAACTAAAAGTTGCCCGAGTCTAGAAAGATGTTTCCTTCACTAACCAAGGACAAAATAAACTAACTGCAGCATCTGTGGTTGTTGAAATACAGTTGACAAATCGATTTATTTAAATAAGTTGCTTTAAGCAAAAACAATATTACATATGTCGAAAATAGTAATATATAAAATGAAAATATGAAAATTAATGGAGTAGAAAGTTATTTATAGTTCAAAGTAATTTTCACGGAAAATTGAGTAAAATTGCATTTTTTTTAGATGTTATAAAGTAAACAGTACACACAGGGGACATAACTCGGAACGGATATTTTACATTATATGTTCATTGTGTGCAATATTTGTCTTCTAGAGCGATAGACTTTATTTTTACTAAAAACACAATAACGGTTGTTCTACTCGATGAATTTTTGTAATTTTGGGGATATATTACTATTTTCGACATGAAAACCAAGTACGTACTATTATTTTTGCTTAAAACAATATTCATCTGTCAGCTCTATCTCAGCAACCATTCCAGTATCACATCATATGAACCATAATACTTCGTTTTTTCTTCGTGTTAAAATCAAATTGAGGCGATTGGGTAGATTTTCCAACAGAGAAACAAAGTGGTGAAAAAACAAAAACAAATAAAAACACAAAATAAAAACAAATGGTCAGCAATAACTGTTACTAAACGCAATAAAAGTTACTTTCCTATTTATTTATTTTTTATTTTCTTATCAGTTTGAGCTGAGGATGAGGCATCCTACATGATGCCAGATATTCCAACCGAGACATCTTTTTCAGATTCTAACCGTCTCTTTAATTACACTGTATGCTATAAACTATTTCTAAATGCTTTTTGTTTGTTTGTTTTTGCATATTTTATTTACATTTTCTGATTCTTGTAAACCTGACATATGATGCAGAGAAGCCAACAAACAACTATAGGAAAAATAAATATATACAAGAAATAAATGTTACCGTAGCCAATAAAAGTTAATTTTATATCTACCGGGCTCATTTGTTTTGGTTTTCAAGTAGTTTTTATTGCTCTTTATTTAATCTAAAGAATTCAGTTTTTCCGAGCAGATTTGAAAAGAAAAAAAAATGGTGGCATCTTCTTCTTTGGAAGAAGCAAGCCTCGTTTTGACTTCAAGGTGTACAGATGCTTTGAATTTTTTTGGTATTTTTTTACGAGAGTACCCAGCACAGTATAAACACCCCAACTATTATAATTTAAATTACCTTTGGTTCCTTAGCTATAATAAATATTGTAGTTATTCCCCTTGGCCGGAAGTAGCTGTTCCACCATATTAACTCGATTATAGTGAGAGCACATGTATTAATTTTAAGTTGATAAAACCTTTATCAAAGGCGTTCCTGTTTTCGCTTACTTCATTCTTCTTTATACATCACTACGCTAACCTCCCCATGTGAAGAACGGCTCTAGCAATAAACACCCCCAATCTCAAAAGCCGTTCTTAACATGAGTAGGTTAGGGGTGTTTATTTCTAAAACCGTTCTTAACATGGGGAGATTGGGGGTGTTTATACTATGCTGGGTACTCTCATAAAAAAATACCAATAAAATGCAAAGCACCTGTAAACCTTGAAGTCAAAACGAGGCTTGCTTCTTTTAAAGAAGAAGATGTCGCCATTTTTTTTTTACTCTGTTCGGAAAAACTGAATTTTTGACATTAAATAAAGTGCAATAAAAACTAGTTAAAACCAAAAACAAATGAGCCAGGTAGGTATAAAATTAACTTTTATTGACTACGGTAACACATATTTCTTGTATATTTTTTTTTTTTCGTTGTAGTCATTTGTTGGCTTCTCTGCTAAACACCCAAAAATTTAATTTTCAACCGATCTGTATAGTTTTATTAGCTGTATTTTTGTTTCATTTTCGATTTTCACATTGAGGTTCTAATTTTTAAGCTTTCATATACATTTCACATCTAGCGTCATCTTACAAGTAAAGGATCCAAAGTCATCGATAAAAGATGTAAATATAAAACGTTTTAAAATATTTTTAAAACCATGCACACACAAAATAGGCATGTCAGTAGAAATATTTTTTGTCTTTGGTGACAGCTATCTTTTGCCTGTTTCTTTTTTTTTTTTACTATTTTTTTCTCAGTTGGAAATTCTACCCAATGGCCTAAATTGGAGCATGGTTCTATTCAGTAAGTGTTATCGTACCAGGCATTACCCTCTTCTTTACAAGGTGGAGGGAGGGAATCGGCATATTGCCAGTTGTCTTAGGTGGGGGGGGGGGCATATCGGCAAGCATCATCCAAAGCCAGAAAATAGTACAGCCCCATGATTATCGGAATCATTTTTACACACGCAGAATTTTTGAAGTTCTTCCTTCAATGGCAGGATGATGTAACACAAAAGCTGGGAAGTGGGATTTGAAAAGCCTGCATCTCAGAGAAAAAGAGCACTCTGGCTTGCAAAAAAAAAAACATTTCTAAGCAGCCCCATCGGCATTCCCCAGTAGGAATGCTTCAGATGACTAGCAATAAACTAACTCCTTCTGAAAGGAAGAAGGCAAAACTTGAGAGGTTGAACATTCTAGAACTGCATAGGATAAGAGAATAACAGAGGAAAAACATCTCAACAATGGCATAGATCACAACCACCAGTGGTCGTGCTTATTAGACTCCATTGGCTTTTGTGCCAAGGGAAAATTTGTGGCTGAGCAGAATTGCTCAAGCATGGAATTGTCTGCATCAATTGTTGGCTGTCAAGACATTGCATTCTTTAAAACCTTCATGCTTCCTGAATATCGGCCAAACTACATCCCCCCCCGTCTCGTTTCGTCTCTCTCTCTCTCTCTATATATATATATATATAACAAAAACTTTGTGTGTATGTATCTACATCAATGATCTCCCAAATCACATTCTAAGATCGTTTGTAGGCATTTATGTTGACGACACTACCATCTATGGCAACACTTCAAAGGCCGCACATGACCAGGTTCTCTCTGATTCTCTCTCGTCTGATCTTGAGCACATGGTGCAATGAGGAAAGAGGTGGCTGATTAATTTTAATGCATCTAAGACCAAACTTCTATCGTTCCATCATTAATGCTCTGATCCTAGTCTGGCATCAATTGAAATGAATGGCTCTCCTCTTGACGAGGCTCCATGTTTTGACAAACTTCTGGGCTTGACCTTTACTCCTGATCTGAGATGGAACAAATACATCAAATCCATTACCAGGGCTGCTGGGAAAATGATGGAATCGTTCTACCGTTTCAATAGATATGCAATTCTCTACATGTATAAGAGCCAAGTGTGTCCAAAGACAGAGTACTGTTGCCATATCTGGGTAGGAGCTGCAAAGTTCAAAATAGACTTCGTAGCCTAGTAAGGGATGCCCTTTTCTCTTTTTTTTTTTTTTCACACGGTAGTCACCACTTACAAGGTCCAGAAGCCACTCAGGGATAAGAGTTATTGCGTGTACAGATAATATCGTAGTAATCGTTAGTAATGGAGACCTGATAAAGTGTCTCACTTAAGGGGGTGGCCCATCAGGAATTTGTTCACGTTGGACTTAAAGACACCCAAGTTGCAGTCAGGTGGGAAACAGGCAAACAGAAGAGATTTCCACAGGCGTGCACTTCTAAGAAAGAAGCTTTGTTCATGGAATCTACGTTTTGATTTAGGTACATAGGCACAGATAAAGAGTGGGGAAAATTATTGACAGTGGTTTTAGGTAGACGGGTGTTTTTTATGAAAGATTGAGGGAGGACCAGCTGGAACCTCTTTCCCACAGAAGAGACGTTGCAAGCTTGTCTCTGCTTTATCGTTATTTTCATGACAAGTGCTCGTCTGAACTCCAATCTATGCCCCCCCCCGGCCTGACTTTCATGAAAAACACTTGTCTAGCTGAAAGCACTACCAATAATTTCCCCCATTCTTTATCTTTGCCTAAATCTAAACATAGATTCTATGAACAAAGCTTCTTTCTTAGAACTACACGCCTGTGGAACTCTGTTCCATTTTCCTGCTTTCCAACTGACTACAATATGGTTGTCTTCAAGTCCAATGTGAACAAATTCTTGATGAGCCATCCCCTTAAGTAATCCAAATTTCCATTATTAACGATGACTGACATGTTCCCCTTGACCACTGTACACTCATTAACCCTTATCCTCAAGTGGTGACTCCTTTGTAAAAAAAAAAAAAAAAAAAAAAAAACAGCTGGGCCGATTTTTTGAAATTTCACACAAATGTACTTTATGTGCTTTGAATAACTTTTGTATCTGAATGTCTTTGATAAGTATTGATAATCAAAATAATCCGATGAAAGAAGGAACAGGCAATTTGACTAAAGTTAACTCCTTCTACAGCCTAACATCACATTTGAGAAGTTTTATTACCACACAAGTAGAAAGGCCCAGTATACAAAATCAACAGTAGATTCTTTGATATAACAAGTGCACATTCAAAATAAATATTTCTGTTTAGAGCACAATTGAACCATGATACTTGACTTTTGCATTTAAAATTTTAAACTTAAATTAAGCTATTATATAAAATATAAAATCAACAGTAGGTTCTCTACAGTGCAATGTAAATTACAGTGTATTGTGAACTATGTCACTGTGGGGAGGCATATGAAGCTTCCTCCAGGTGCACTGCGATGGGTCTCCAACTACAGCAGACAATTAATCAATTTGATTGACAAATATGCGATTTCACCGATTTTGATGACAATAAAATATAGAAGAGTGAACCATTCGTCGATCCTCATTCAATCCCGAAATAATTACAGGTAAAAATAAAATTCATTGAGTTTATCGATTTAAAGAATTTGAAGAGTTCGTAAGGGGAGGTAACTGCAATCAATCATTTGACTAAATAATTAAAATTCGCCATTTTAAAACACAAAATGTCGGAACGTAATTGTGGCCGATTTTCTGTTCAAATATAGAGTATTTAGCAAATAAACCAATGAATGAAACCAAACAAAAAAGAACTTTTAAAATTCAATTCTACAATAAATGTTATCTTAGCCAATAAAAGTTTATTTTATACCTACCTGTCTCATTTGTTTGTGTTTTTAGTTTTAATGCTATTTTTTTTTTTTTCCATCTCAAAAATCCAGTTTTTGACGAACAGGTTAGCCTAGAAAGATGACCGTTGACATTCTTCATGTGTCGAAGGTCATCTTTGTTGGCTAACTCCTTTGTTGAATAGTTGAGATTATAAACCAATTTTTAAACCACTTAAAAACACAAAAAATTTAATCAGATACGTATAAAATTAAGTTTTATTGGTTATGGTAACATATTTATTGTATATTTAATTTTTCCCTTTAGTCGTTTGTTGGCTTTTCTACGAAATATCTTGTACGTAGGTAATAATGTTTTCACCTGAAATGCATTGGTTTAAAACATTACTATTCTTCACAAGCACCTTTTTTATTACCTGTAAACTATTTCATGTGAGTGAAACTGTGAATAAAAGTTTCACGTTATCTGCTTCACATTTCAATTTCATTTATTCTTTAAGTGCTTTTATCAACCTATCAGCGACTAGAAAAGTAGTCACGTGATGTTTGACGTCATCGGCTGAAAAAAAAGCAAACAAAAAAGTAGAAACATCACATTTTACCAAAACATCAACAAACCATTCTTGACACATATTATCGTTAAAGTATTATTCACAGTAGCAGATCGTCTTGTTATTTTGAGATTTGTTCAACAACAACAAAAAAAAAAAAAACAAAAAAAACAATACACGCATCAAGATTTCTTTGCATAATTATATTTCAAGAAAGAAAGATAAAAAGTTTTTAAATAATTCGCCTGCGTCGCGATGGCTGACAACGAAGCCTTAGACATAAATGATGATTTAAATGGTAAGTAATTTGAATTAAGAAAAAAAAAAAAAAAGTATGGAAGACCAAAATCTAAACAATGTTGCATTTTGTCAGTTTTTCTTTTTATAAATATCTTTTTTTTTTGCTTGCTTGTTTGTTTGTTTGTTTTTTCTTTTTCATGTGCAAATCAAATTAAAATTATTGACTAGCAATTTGGTTCGTCTAACATGAAATGACAATGTGTATTGTATTATTATTTTTAAATATGTTTTGTTTAAACTTAAGAACAATATTGTAATGTATTCCACAAATTGTCAATTGTTGAAGCTATAACAACATCGGTATAAGTTATTCATTTTTTTAAATAATAATTTCAAACTATCTTTATTAAAAATAATAATCATCATTTGAGAAAAAAAAAATACTTATTTTTCATTTTTATTTCCTAAGATAGATTCTTTTAATTTTTTTTAATGAAAATGACGAAAACAAATCTCAAATGCTGGTTTGTTTTGGTTGGTCTCTAAGAAAAGATGTCTGACTCAAACTACCATATATTTTCGTCGTTTTATTGTTTTTCTTTTCTTCAATGCAATGAATGGTGGCTTTTAAAACAATAACACGTTTCAAGTTTTAACATAGGTTTGTTTATTTGCTGCGAAATAAATAAAATTGGCGCCATTTGCAAGACATTATATATCGTCTTTTTCTATTTTGTGTGAAAGAAAAAGAATGGAGTCAATTTTGTTTTGTTTTTATTTGATGTCGACAACTTGTATAATGAAGGCAAATCAAGTGGATTAGTCATTTTTTAAACAATTATTTTAGAAAAAGTTTTTTTTTTACAAGACAAAATTGAAAAAAAAAATTCATTTTAACAGCTATTTTTGCTCCAAAATTTATTTGAAGAAAAACTCTTGTAACGATTATATTGAACTTTTCAGCTTTAAAATGGTCGACATTGCAACAACATTGTCTTAGCGAAATTGGAATACTTTATTGTGCTGAAATAATGAATATTATTTTTAGAAACCCACTCTTAACATCGGGAGGGAGGTATTTGAACTATTCTGTACTTTCACCTAACGATTATTTAATAAAGAAGATGCCGTAAAAATTGAATTTAACTTGAAAAATATTATATTAAAAAAATATAACACGGACTATATTCTGAATTAGTTACCTATATTGGTTCTAGCTTTATAACAAGTTGGTCCAATTAATAATTGAAATGACCAAGCAATTCTGCAATAAGTAGATTATTATCAAACTAATATTTGTGCAATAAATTATTAAAACATTTTTTATAAAATTGCAACTAACTTAAGATAATGTTGTTGTTCTAATGACAGCCATCTTAAAGCTGAAAAGTTCAAGATAGTTTAACTTGATAAGTGATTTAAATGGATTAAGTTACCCCCCTTATTTCGTTTTATTTGAACAACGGACCCTAATTAATGTTTAAAAAATAAATTGCTTGAATAATGTTAAGATAATTTTTCATCCCTTTCGGAGATGAGGGGGGGGGCATTTGTTGTTTAGTTTTCAATTTCAATATGGCGATTTCTTGCCGATAGACGGAATAATTATATTAAGGTGGAGAAAAGGGTGTAGTTTTAAAGCAACAATTCAATCCAGTAAAGTGCAAAGTGCTTATTCGTGTATTATCTGTCTAGTAGGTTTGCCTTGACCTTATCTATGTAAATTTGAGATAAATATACAAATATAGAATTTGTTTACGTCCGAAAGAATCTATTGTTTGTGATGGTTTGTTTACATATTTTCGTCTGTCATTTTTTCTGGATGTTCATGTCAATTTTCAATTTACAAGCTTCATCGAAAAAAAAAAATCTGTTTTTTTTATTCGTTTATTAATTGAGTTTCTTTTAATTATACACTTAAAAGAAAGAAAAAAAAAACAAGTTAATTTTAAAAGTTAGTACACGACGACATCAACTAAGTTTTTTTTTTTTTATTAATTACAATAAATGTTTAGTTTTTTCCCCACTGCAAAAACTTATACACCGGGTCGGAAAGTAGGATTGAGGAGTCAGAGGAGGGGCACTGATCTGTAAAAAGTGCTTGGGCAGCCCTATCAGCATTCCCCGGTGAGGGCGCCTCAGACGATTAGCAATAAACTAACTGGGAGAACTACAAACAACTAAATTCTCACCGCAAAATCAACAGGAACCGGATGATTACAGGAATGGTCTAAATCTCTGTGGATTTTTGGGATCCAGGATAAAAATCACTAGCCGGATACAATAAACAAAAACAAACTTCACCGAAAGAAAGGGTTTTTGTTTTGTTTTTTGTTTTTTTAGGCATAATTTTTTTTTAAATTTTTATTTTAAAAGTCTATTTTAGAATACCCCCTCTTTTTTCCATAATAAACCTTTCAAATCAATTACTAATGGAGATTTGGTATCTGTCTTCCTGAAGCCGAAACTTCACTATTACTTCGATTTCTGTATGGGTGCTTTTGCTTCTAAGAAGCAGTGCCACTGCTTCTAAAGTGTACGGATTTTGAAGTTAAATTCAATTTTTACAATATCTTTTAACAAATTGTTACTTGAAAGAGCAGAATAGTTAAAAAGAAAGAAAAAAAAGCACCCTCCCCATGTTAAGAATGGCTTTTCAAGCGTACAATACAAGTTTACTAATCAAATAACAATGGAAACTAAAAAACAATCGAAAAATGTAATGCCTTATGTTATTTATTTGCAAACATATTTTCTCCAATTTCTTTACAATTGTAAATCCGTTTCCTTTTTATCCGCTAGTTTAAAGGCTTCAAAATTACTTGCATGTGTCTAACCATTTTAATTAGTAAAAAAAAAAAAAAAAAAAAAAAACTGTTTAAATTAACGTTGCAAATGTGCATCATCACCTTATTCTAAATTAAAACAGGTAGTTTTTGCAAAAATATTTGATTTTAATGTTTGATAAAATTCTGAAGACAAAAAGTGGTTGGGGGTCGCATGCGCACGTCTTTTTCCGTTACAAAAGAGGAAAAGCCTAAACGCCAAACAAAATAAAGACTCTTGCTACTTCCCCCCTCCCTAAAAAAAATGAAATTCTACTTTTTTATGTGTTTACGTATGAACACCTTTGAAAACTCTGAGAAAAAATAATTTAGAGTGGAGAATCCGTTTCACATATAAATTTAACATTAAATAATCACCCACTTTAACGTTTGACCGACATAATCATGGTAAAAGTTGCGGAGAATGCACTGTTTTACGGTTGTTGTAAAAGTGGAACGGATATTTAAATTTCGTTCCGTTTTAAATTCGGTACATTTTTACATTACGTCCAACTCGTCGTTCACATTCGACATGTCAACTTTTCGAGTATGCTGACAAGGTTGGGGTGGGGGGTCTGTTTCGAAAGCCGTTTTTAACATGGAGATGTTGAGGTGTTTATTCGTTGAAAGCATACGGTGAGTTGAGTTGGACTTATGTTAAAAAAAAAAAAATATCCCAAATTGACTTTTTTCATTTAAAAATTAAATTATTTCGTTTTTAATAAAATTTTATTTTTACAAAAAAAACAAAAAAAAACATTTTCGTTTTTTTTATATAAAAAAGTACGATTGTTGAATGCTATTCTTTCGACTACTTTTGTTTTGGGGGGACACACACACAAAAAAGATTAAAACGAAACTATATTTAAATTTCCGTTTCATTTTTACAACAACCGTAAAACATTGCATTCTCCAAGTTTTACCAAATAATTTCTTTCTCCAAGTTTTTCAAGGTGCTCAAATGGATTCGCTTTAAAAAAATTGAATCAGTTTGGGAGCAGACAAATGTACCGCTTAAACATCAATGTTGTTTCAATTTTATTGGTTTATTTGTTCTATTTTTTGCTTGTTGTTTTCTACATTCAAATCGCCATTATTATTATTATAAATTTGCGATTTTTTTATTTTTTAAATTTATTTTAGCCCCATCCCCGCCATTATTATTATTATTTGCTAGCAGTACCTGCTAACAGGCGTTGCCCGGTGGAAACGTGCTCCCTTCCCTCCAAAAAAACTAAAAGTACGGTTGTTGTTGTTGTTGTTGCTGCTGCCCAACCCCAAACCTCCTTATGTTAAGAACGGCTTTCGGAATAGACATCCCCCCCCAACTCCTCATGGTAAGAACGGCTATCGGAATGGATACCCCCAATTTCTGCTTGTCGGGTGGAGAGAGGTAGTGTAGTAAATATATTGAGCAAACCCCAGCCGTAAAAAGAATAAAAATAGCAGCGAGGGGGGGGGGAGAAAAATTAGATGTAGTAAGCAGTCTGGGTGGACAGAGGTGAAAAAAAAGCAAGTAGTAGGCAGGTAGGCTCGAACCTGTAAAGCAAAGGAGGAAAAGAAGGTGACAAAAAAAAGGCCATCCATTTAGCTGTTGCGGCCACGGCAACTTACGACATCACATAGCAGGCAGTCAAAATCAGGTTAGTCATTGCAAGGCGTATCATGAATTTGGAGAGGGATCAAGTGAGTGAGTGATAGAGAGAGAGAGTCTGTAAGTTTTGACAGACTAAATTTTTTGTGCTTTCAATAAAGAAAACAGGAAATACTTTATCAGACAATTTTAAATATGGAAATTTGTCCTTCAACCCCCCCCCCCCAAAGAGAAAGTGTGGCTCATTATTTTTTTTTAGTTGATAAAAAAAAATTTTTTTTAAATAATCACGAGCGGTTCACAGAAAAATTTCTATGTTTTCATTCTCATTTGTTTGGTTGTTGGGGGTGGGTGGTAGGAGTTAATATACTAGAAAATGTGTATAGTTTCATAGGTGTTTCTGTAGTTTAAGTAACCGTTGTTCCGTAAGTAATACGTTGACATTTACCGTTTAAAAAAATTTTGTGTTTACATTTTGTGAGGGGGGGGGCAGTGAACATAAAAAAGAAAATGATTGAAGCTGTGGTAATGTTGACTAGTTACTTACCGGCCTCCGCAAATAAAATAGCCTCAAATTAAGAAGCAGAAATTTATTTAAGAACGAAAACATGTAATCCTATCCTAAGGAAATGAAACAAAGTTTCTTCCGTGTATTTTTTTTAATTAAAATTTTTTTTTAATTACTGCAATACTTGGTTTCAATTATTTCATGTTTCACCGCAACAAAAAATAAAGTAGAAAACTAATTTGTACCAAAAGAAATTCAAAATAATGAAAAATAACAATTCACCGTTCTGTTAAGAGAAGCCAACAAACAAAAAAGCGACAGTCAAGATAAGTTACTCTTCTACCTTCCCAGATAAGTTTTGTGTTTTAATGTATTTTAATGTTTTTATTTGGTAGATCAATGGCTACCACTTATAACATTTATAACTTGATAACATGTAACAGTTATATTGCTTAATATCCGGAAAACTACTTATTTGTGAAAAATTTAAATGCGATATTCGTTTTCAGCAGAGCCGAAAACCTTTAAAAGTCATTAAGTCGGAAACCAAGTAAGATTTTACAAGTATCGACAGTTATTTTTACCTGTTGGTTGATTTTGTGTTGATCTACTACAATGACTAAGTAACCCACCCTATAAAAATTACCAGTCCCTCCTACCAAAATGTGGCCATAAATTGAGTGCTCATTTCACATTCAATTAATATAGAAAAGTGATCCCCCCCCACTTTTTAAAACTATAATTTCTTCATATCTTAGAAACTATTTGTATCCTGTAATTTTAAACATTAAGTTCGTTTTCAGCACCCCTGAATAGTAATAATTTTAAAGACTGCACCTCAAAAAACAAAATAAATAAATAAATGAATAAACAAATAAAAATAAACCCAAAAAACAAACAAAGAAAACACCCAAAAAACAAATGAAGGTTTTTCATTTCATTTCGATAATAAAGAAAAACAAATAAAAAGGAAAACACAAAAACAAATAAAACTTTGAATTCGATAATAATAAAAAAACTGAGAAAATGGAAAAAAATATGAAATGTTATCTATATTTATCGCAAGGCATATGATGACTTTAGACAGGGAGGATGGGACGGAGAGTATGAGTATGTAAGTTGTGACGGCTTAATTCGTTGTTTTCAATAACAAAAATAAGGAAACACGTTATAGGACATTTATAAATATGGACCCCCCCCAAAAAAAAAAAAACACGAAAAATAAAAGAAATGTGGATCATATTCTTTGTGTTATGTAGTTTTGAATGCTTTTTAGTTGATTAAAAAAGAATAAAGTTCTTACAAGCGGTTCACAAGTTTTCAGTGTATTCATTTAATACCGGGATTAGTTTCATTGTGGAACAGGAGAATGTCACGTATCATCCAGTCAGAAAGGCAGGAACATGTCTGGGGAGACCTTATTATTTTTTATTTTGAGGAATGGAATGTGAATGCTACGTCTATGAGTTTACGGATCAGTTACAAAGGGTGGGGTTTCAATATAAGTACCCTATGTGTAAATTTAGACGGTGTAGAATGGGGATGGTGGGAGGACTTAGTAATTAGGGAGAAAATTGGGAACTACTTCATTTATAGGTGATTGCGATGGTGAAGTCATTCGTAGGATTAAATCTAGGTGTTTATTCTAACAAATAAATGTATTTAAAATGTTGTTCTATAGTTATATAAGATAGTGGCTAATAGTTTAGACATAATAAATTTGTATGTGGCATCTATTGTTGTAAACCTACGGTCCAGAGGGGAAAAACTGCGATGTTTTTATTCTATATATATAATAATAATATATATAAGATTAAACATTTTTTCAAGGATTCAGTTGTACAATATTGTCAAGCCCCCCCCCCCCAATAGCTTTGTTCATGTGGGCATCCTATGTCCATGCAGGCTTATTCAAAAGCCAAATTAAATAAAGTTTAAATAATGGAGATGTTGTAAGTGTAAAAAAACAACTTTCAATAAGGAGTGGGGCCTTTTTTGAAGGGTCACACCTTTGTTTACCTGTGTTATTATCGTTAATTTTTTTTATTTTGCCTGTCAACTACCTGTGATATGTTTAGCAAGTAATCGAATTTCGTGTAAATCTACAATTCAATGGTATGAATATTGCAAAAAACAAAAATATAATGGGTGGCTGTGGACATATAGTCGACGAAAGTCTATTATTTAAAAAAAAAGACCACATTAGTAGAGTCCTCCGTGTTATTCATATACTCCAATCCTCCAAAAATTCATGATGTTCTCTCGTTTATAATCTAGATAATCTTTCAAAAAGTCGTAAATAAATAAATAAAAATAATGACGGGGGGGGGGCAGACCGAACTTTCCCAGAGTAAAAAAAAAAAAAAAAATCGCAAATTAATAATAATAATAATAATAATAATAATAATAATAATACTGGCAGTGAGATGATGCTTTGCTTATTGGGTCGATTTCTATCAGTATTTTGTTTATTTTTCGAGTTTTGAGTCATTCATGACACTCTGAAGACATGATGTCGGCCATGTTGCTTACAAATTCAGCACTAGTTCTTTTTCAAATCGAAGGAAATGTTTAAAATACGTTAAACACACACACAACTTATCCAGGTATGTAGAAGAGTAACTTATCTTGCCTTCACATTTAATTGTTATATATTTGACATTTTGAACCCTTTATATTTCATTTGTTGGCTTCTCTGCAAAATACTCAAATACCTATATGCAAACTGTCCACGTTATGTCCGCCTGTCAAACACATGGACTTTCGTTAAGATTGACACTTCTTTGTTTACAAGCTCTTCAGCGGAAGTTACGTTAGACAAATTTTCAAGTACGGATGACCAAACCAACACTATATATTGTAACTTTTTTTTTTTTTTTTTTGTGCTAGTGCACTTATTCGTTCTGAAATAATAACGTTATTATTTAAAAAGCCATTCTTAACATGGGGAGAGGAGAGTGTTTTGTACCTATTCTATCTTACAATTGAATAAAAAAAACATCATAAAACTTTAATTAAACTTGGAAATACGATTTTAAAAAATAGCGCGGATCAGTAAGTGCACTAGCACTTTTTTAAAGCAAATCTAAAAATAGAAGTGTTATTCAAAGTAATTGGTAATTTTTTTACATTAAACATAAAAATAGAACTCAATAAAATATTTATGAACTGTTTCTTATATATATATATATATATATATATATATATATATATATATATATATATATATATATATATATAAATTGTTTTATTGTTTGATTAAAAAAACAGTTCATAAATATTTTTGGTAATCGTGAAGAAAGAGAGAGCCTGTTTCCTCCGTTCGACTATAGGTGGCGTTACTGTCTGTCCACCCAGTTACGGAAGCACAAAATGGCATCCTTGAAATAAAATTAAATGTTTTTGTTATATTTTAATTTTAAACATGTTTTTTTTTTTGCTTTTTGGGGTTTTTTTCAAACATATTTACGTTTTTTTGTTTTTTTTGTTTTTGCAAACATATTTAAGTTTTATTTTCCCAAACATTTACGTGTTGTTGCTTGTTTATTTTCAAACATTAACGTTTTTTTTTTTTTTTTTTTTTTTTTGCAAGCATAAACTAAATGTTTTTTCTATATTTTTCTTTTAAACATATTTATGGGTACAACCGTTTTTCCGCGAGTATTTTTTACGCTCTTATAATAATAATAAAAAAAAAAAATCAACTTTTTCTCTTAACTTTTCTGCGCTTATTTTACTTTTTCCGCGAGTATTTATATATATATATTTGAAAAAGGATATTGTAAAACCTGAATCTTGCTTGAAACTACTATTAAAAAATAGCGCGGTACAATAAGTGCATAAGCAAACTTTTCAAAAAGAAAAATATTTAAAAAATATTTAGTTTATGCTTGCAAAAAAAAAACGTAAAAACAAAAAAAGAAAACGTAAATGTTTGAAAATAAACAAGCAACAAAACGTAAATATGTTTGAAAAAAAAAAACTTAAATATGTTTGCAAAAAAACAAAAAAAAAACTGTTTAAAATTAAAATATAACAAAAACATTTATTTTTATTTCTTCAAGGGTGCCATTATATACATTTTGTGCTTCCGTAACTGGGTGGACAGACAGTAACGCCACCTATAGTCAAACGGAGGAAACAGGCTCTCTCTTTCTTCACGATTGCCATATTTTTTATAACAGTTGTATTTTATGTTTGATGTAAAAAAAAAAAAAAAAAAAAAAAATACCAACACTTGATTTTGATTTATTTTTGTTATTAAAAAAATACAAATAAAGACTGTTTGAATAAAACTTCTATTTTCATATTTGTTTAAAAAAAAAAAAAGATACACTTTATACAGTGTTGTTGGTCATCCATACCTTAAAATTTGTCTGACGTCACTTCCGCCGAATGGCTTTATAAACAAAGGAGTGCCAATCTTAACGAAAGCCGACATATGACTAGCATAAAAAAGAACAGATGTTGTTTCCTTTTTTTTTTTTTTTTTTTAAATCTTAGAAGGAAATCGTTTTTTCATGAGATCGTATCGTTCCAACACCCCATTCTCTCTCTCTCCCCCTTGGTCCAGGATATGACTTAAAACTATATCCAATGGTGAGGCCCCACCTTGCGGGCCTTGGGGAGTGTGGAACCACCCTTTAATTGCCATTGCTCCCAGGTCCACTCTGACCCGGAGTGGTAGTACCTGTTGGGGTCCCAACTATGGGTTAAACAGAATCCGACTTAAAAAACAAATATACTCCATTAAAAATCGTTTCTCGAAATAACTAGATTCGGCATTAAATAACCTGAAAAAGGTTGATATGCCGTAAAATAAAAAAACAACCAACTAACCAACTCTCCCCCTTCACATATTTGTACTCGATTATGGTATAATCTTTTGATCCACGTTGCAATATTCACCCCACCCCACCCCACCCCACACTCTTCTCATTCAAAATTAATCTCTCAACCTATCTTAACTGAATGCATATTTTTTCTCTTGTTTGTTGGTAAACAATGGCTGAAGAATTCAGTTGATTCAACAGTTCTCAAACAAAATAACCCCTTATTTTCGATCCGGGGTTTCTTTCTTTGTAATTTCTTTGTTTACTGCACGTAAATATCGATCTTTGAAAATCCTGAAAGAATCACCATGGCAACACCTGCATGATTATGACGTCAGTACAGAGTTCGTAGAGGAAGAAAAGGCAACATTTTCTTGATGATACGCGGAAACATGGCTTTCTAGTTGTGTGAGAAAACGATTACTTTGCTTGATTTCATCTACATTTACCTATCTTGTGTACCCTTTGGAAGATTGGGGGGGGGGCTCGATTTAAATAATAATAGTAATCATTTCAATTTATTCAGATTAAAAAAAAACATGAAACCTGTTTTCTTCTTCCAAAAGGATTAACTAAACGTAAATTCCATGACCAGAGTTTCTTTCCTAAGACTGTCCGTCTGTGGAACAGGATAAATTGGAGCTGCTTCCTGACTGACTATAACTTGGTTCTTTTCCCTAAGTGTAACCATTACTGATCATTGAATTGTCTTACCAACTACCAACTACCAACATTTATTAACCTTTATCCTTGAGTGGCCTCTCGACCTTGATAAATGGGATTTTGCAGATATATACATATATATATATATATAATATATATATATATATATATATTCGTTAACGGTATGCCCTGTATTTAACAATTTAGGTGATAAGCCGTCTCCCTCTCAGTACTGATTAATAAGTCTCCTGTGTGTTATGAGTAAGTTGCCGGAATCCATATTAAATAGAGAGTAGTCAACCACCTCAGCAGAAACAACCTTCTTAGTGACATGCAATATGGTTTCCGTTCTGCAGATCTACAGTAGATGTGCTAACGGTTATATCTCATAGGATAAATGAATCTCTCGACAAAGGCTTCCTTTCTAGAGCAATTGCTCTTGACATATAAAAAGCCTTCGATAATGTATGGCATAAGGGCCTACTTCACAAGATTTCCAGCTATGGTATAACTGGAAATGTTTTCTCAATCATTAAATAATTTCTCTCTGATAGGCTCATAAGAGTAGTGGTTGATGGGCAGAAATCAGAGGCCCTCAGTATTAATGATGGAGTCCCTCAGGTCTATCCTAGGCCCAACTCTCTTCCTGATCTACATCAATGATCTCCGAAAACACATACTTAAATCATTCGTTGACATCTATGCTGATGACATGACAATCTATGGCAACACATCAAAGGCCGTAAATGACAAAGTCCTCTCTGATTCTCTCTCCACTGATCTTGAGCGCGTGGTACAGTGGAGGAAGAGGTGGCTGGTTACTTTTAATACATCTAAGCTCCTATCTTTACATCATCAACGCTCTGATCCCCATCTGGCATCAATTGAAATGAATGGCTCTCGTCTAGGGAAAGCTCCATGTTTTGATAAGCTTCTGGGTTTGACCTTCACTCTTGACCTGAAATGGAACACGTACATAGTCATTTGCCAAGGTCGCTGCAAAAATGGTAGAATCCTTCTACCACTCCAGAAGATATCTCACTGTTGATGCAATTCTCTATCTATATAAAAGCCAAGTACGTCCAAGGATGGAGTACTGCTGCCACATTTGGGCAGGAGCTGCTAAAAACAGCCTATCCTGTCTTGACAGAGTACAAAATAGGCTTCGTGGTTTAGTGGTGGATGCCCTTTTCTCTTCCCTGCAACCTCTCTCCCACAGGAGAGACGTTGCTAGCCTGTCTTTGTTTTATCATTGCTTCCATGGCAAATCCTTGTCTGAGCTCCAATCTCTAGTCCCCCCCCTCGCCAATCTTTCACAAAAAACACCTGTCTAGTTGAAACCACTGTCAAAAATTTTCCCCACTCTTTATCTGTGCGAAAACGAAAACATAGATTCCATGAACAAAGCTTCTTTCTTAGAACTGCACGCCTGTGGAACTCTGTTCCGTTTGCCTGTTTCCTACCTGACTACCACCTGGATGTCTTCAAGTCCAACATAAACAAATTCCTGATGAACCGCTCACTTAAGTAAGACACTTTATCAAATCTCCAATACTAACGTACTGTACACACAATAATTCTTATCCCCGAGTGGCTTCCAGGCCTTGATAAGTAGTGACCACCTTGTAAAAAAAAAACCCTCTTTATCTATAATGTTTACTCCTTTATTGAACTGGCAAATAAACCTTATATATTCCTACTTATTTTTTATCTGTTTTAAATTTATTATATATATATATATATTAAATAGGTATGTGCAAAATGATTAGCCGATGCTCAAAATGTATACACATTTGGCTTGCCTTTTTTCTGTTGTTCCTGGCCTTCGGGTCAGGATCAAAGTGTAGTATCTTTTCTGCAGATGCTGCACTTAAGATAATTTGTACCAGTCAATGGAGGGGAAACCCTCTATACTGGGACAATTATTATTTTTGGTAACCAGAGTGCCCCCTTTTTGCCTACTTTTAGGGGAGCCGGTTTTTACCCCACATTAAAAACGGCCTTGTGCCTAATTTGCTTTGGTGGGGAAGCAAATAAATACAATAAACATTTGAACCCCTCTCCTTACTTAAAAATTCACCAAAGATCGGGACATTAACCAATTTTAATGAAATTTTCAGTAGTTATCAAATAATGATCATCGAATATAATGAATCCATTATTTTGATTTGAATCTTAGTGGAAATGCATTATTTTGTTTAAACAAAAAATACCTTTACTAAAGTTATGGTTTTCAGTAGTAAAAGATATGAATGAATTTAGTTTTGCTTTTTTTTATGAAAATAAAGCATCGTAAATTGTAACAATAAAAAAAGAAAAATTAATTTTTTCATGAGCATCACGTAAAAAGCCCCTAATGTTCGTATTAATGAATTCGATATAACTCGAAGAAAAATTAATTTCTCAAACTACCGATATTATCATTGATTTAAACATTGTTTATTTAACATTTCCCAACAAAAAATTATAATTGTAAAAAAAATTTCTACTTTTTTTTCTAAATTACATGTTTCGCATAATTTTTACATGTAAGATTCTAATATTTTCCTTGCTTTAATGAACGGGAAACTTTCGGCGTAGCATAATTTTTATATAATCTTGAAAAGTAATTTTTTTTTAATTTAAAAGCAGGAACACAGAAAAATAATTAAATTTAAAAAATGGTAAAAATTATACAAACGTTCACGATAGGAATTTACGGATGCATGGCTAGGAAAAAAAAAAAACCATCACTCCTTCCTTTCCTCCAACTACTTAACGTCATTTTCTTTTTCTTTTTATTTATTTATTTACTTTTATTGCATTTTCACCCCAAACAAGGCACAGTGCCACTTTGATGTAGGGGGCTACTATCTGAGACATAATTTGTAGGGGTACTATATAGGGAGCTGAGCAGCGAGATGTCAGTTTACACTACACTTGAACTTCTGCATTGTCAGTACAGTCAGAGAAACAGGAACCTAGAAGGGAATTCCAAAGTCTAGCAGTCCTAGGGAAGAAACTATTAGAGTAGAAGGCTTTCTTACATCTAGCGATTTTTACTGTGTAGGGTGGGATTTTGCTGCTTGTTGGATTTCTTGGGGGTATTTACGTCGAGGTGATACTAGGGCTTGTAGTTTGTCGGAGCATCTACCATTAAAGTATTTGTAAAACAGGCAGAGGGATGCAACACTTCGTCGATGGGACAGCGGTTGAAGCCTAGCTAATAGTACAGGACCTATCAGGTTGGCGACTCTCTTTTGAACCCCGTCTAAGAGTAAGAGACTAGTAGCAGATGCACCAGCCCAAATGTGGCAACAATACTCCATACATGGGCAAATGGTGGCCTTGTAAAGATACAGGATACTCTCAGGCGTAAATAGCTTTCTAGCATGGTAGAGAGAACCCACCTTCTTTTCAGCAGCTTTGGCAATGCACTCAATGTTGCCCCATGAACGTTAAGCCGAGGAGTCTGAACGAATGTATCATCAGTCTTGGCTATTTGTAGTTGAGAAGTTTCTTGTAGTTATTAAAGGAAAGGAGCTTAGTCTTGGCAGCATTGAATGTGACCATCCATTTTTCTCCTTATTCCACCACAAACCAGAGGTCTTTTTCAAGGGTTTCTGCCATTGACTTGGATACGTGTTCATTCGTTTTCCCCTCAAAGACAGTTTTATCATGGAGGTAATTTATGAATATCAGGAATAATAAAGATCCCAGGATCGACCCCTTGCATTACACTCACATTTATATCATATTGTTTTGACGTACGACTATCAAGGACAACTTGGATTCTTCTCTTACTTAAAAAAAAGATTTAATTATGTTAAGTATTCGTGCAGTAATACCTTGGATCTGATTTTCATGAGAAGATCATCATGCCATATCCTGTCAAAGGCCTTAGATATATCTAGAGCTACTGCCCTAGCCTCCTCTTCTTTATCCAGTGCATTGTATATACGTTCAGAGATTACAGTTAGAATATCTGCAGTAGAACGGGTTTGTCCATACGCATACTCTTGGTCGGACAGAAGTTTAGCAGTTGTGAGGTGGACTACAGCTTGATTAATTATGAACAACCTTTTGACTTTCTGATATTTTGGGCTTTCGTAGAATCAACACATTGACGATTTCATTTGTTTTTGCTTAGCGAAGCTAGAATCTCTCGCTTTTGGTAGCTAATTAAGTTTTTTTTTTACAAACAAGTTTTTTTTTAATTATTATTTAATTTAATATCTTAGGACTTTACTTTAGTAAACTTTACTAATTATCTTTGAAATAGACACAGAAAACTAATATTTATCTTTCAAAGGATTTTACTATGAATTTATTTAACTTCAAGATTTAGCTGAATGTGTCTGCATCTGAATGTTGCTGTGAAAACATTTTTCATTATAACTTTTTTTTTTTTTTTCACGTGTACAAATATGTTTTTCCTTTTGGAAATTAACTTTAGGCTTTAATATTTCAAATGCAATCAAAAAGTAGTCGGAAACCTAGAAAAAAAAATTATGATAAACCGGCTTTCAAAACTATGTCTTCCTATCTTTTTCCGCCATCATTACCATACCTAATGTATTTACTTTATGGTCTTATTTCGATTGTTTACGTTTTCACCGTCCAAAATTCTTTTTCAAAGCTATCATTCAGTTTTAAAATTACATGGTAATTTAATATATAGTAACAAAGTAAAAAAAATTCATAAAGATGTAATTGTAACAATTTATTTCATTTTTTTTTTTTTTTTTTTTTTACCAAGTTCTAAATTTTAATTATTCTTGTATTTTAAGATTTTTTTCTTATATCCAAGTTAACAAAACAAAATACAAAGTTCTCTTTTAAAAGTAGTAGATATTAAATCTTCATGAATATGTGTTACATCTTAAATTGCAATGTACTTTTAAAACTAATAATCGAACAAAAACATTAAAAAATAATTTGGGACGCCGAAAACATACAACCAGTTGTATGCCGTTGAAAACGTCATATCAACAATTATTGACATTTCGTTTTTATTCATTTGCAATGCTGAGTAAATAATTTGGTAGAATTTGTTTTCTAATCGAGGTGCTGTTTTTAGTATTTTTGTAGATTAACAACCCCAGTTCCTGCTCCCCCCCCCCCAAAAAAAATTCTGCCTTTTTAGGTGATTACGCGTGAGCATCCTGAAAATTTTGGTCGAAAGAACAACAAAAATTAATTCAAAATTTAAAGTGGGGAACCAGTTTCGTAACGTTGACACCTAGGTACCGCCAACGCGCGCCATAGTTTTACCCCCCCCCATATGCAACACGATGTAATTGTAATTTAATGTTATCATCCTAACTTTTTTACCATTTAATAGAAAAAGCTTCAAATAAACTGCTAATATTTTTTCAAAATTTTTTTACAGGATACAAAAATAATGAAAATGCGAGACAAAAATCGTGTTTACATTATCGACGCTTTAAAAACAACGTTCCTATGTAATGACGTTTTAAAAAGCTAGTAAAAAGAAAATAATAATTATATTTTCCTGAAATTTTCGATATTCAGTCATTATTAAATAAACTTACATATTAAAAGTAGGTTTCGATAAATATATTAGCGGAAATATATATTTTTAGGTGTTCTCCCCCCCCCCATATTTCATGGTCCGAAAACTAAGCAAAATAAATGTGGATTGATAAGTTTCAACATTTTTAAAGCTGAAAAGATCAAATAATTAAAAAATAGTATTTTATATATATATATATATATATATATATATATATATATATATATATATATATATATATATATATATAGCCTTGGCCTTTGGTCAAGATCAAAGTGTAGTACATAGTTAAATTTTACATTGAACGCTGGGCTGGGGTTATTAGTTAGATTAGGATCCACAGAGTGATTGAGGTATTTTGGTAAATGTTGCCAGTCAAGAGTAAGACTTCAAAGTCTCATCTGTTACATAGTCAAAAAGACCCTGTACCCTCCCCCTCCCAATTTCTTGTGGGGCCTTGTGCCTAATTTTGTTGAATTGAATTTTTTGTACGTTTTTTATGTTCAATTTTTTCTTTCTCAATAAAATATATAAACAAGATCAAAGTGTAGTATCTGTTCTTCAGGCTGCACTTCTATTTCTTGTTCTCTTTCGGTGGAGGAGAAATCCTTCACGACTGAGACAAATTTTATTATTTGTACCTTTTCTCCACGTTAAAAAACGACCCTGGTGTCTAACTCTGTCCCGTGGGGAGGCATAGTATATATATATATATATATATATATATATATATATATATATATATATATATATATATAAAATCCTATTATTTATTTCACTTACCTCAAAGTTGTAAATAAAATTGGACATAAATTCAATATTATGTTTAAAAAAAAAACACTTTCTGGATAATTTTTTTCTCGGTAATATAGTTATTCGAATTACAACAACAAAAAAAAAACAATTCTGAAAAATAATTTTTAAAAAGCTTTAAATGATATGAAATTCAAATATTACGCGATATAAAGTTTAAATGGATTTTTTTAATAACAGGTTTCCAATAATAAAGAAATATATTCATATAAAAGAATATAAG
>NW_027633480.1:82500-140717 GCF_053919585.1 Euprymna scolopes
GATTTAATATACTGTTTTGTTAGGTAAACAACTGATGATCCCTGAAAATGTAGAACTATTGTTAGTTTGAGAAAGAAAGTTTGTTCAGCAATTGCAGGAAATTAAATAACTTACTGACAAAATAATTTTCCAATGAAGGATTAAAAATTAATTTAAAAAAAAAAAGTTTTTGTTTATATAGTATCCAAGGTTAAAGAGCTTCCAAGACTAATATGTATATAAAATTTCATCAGAAAGAAAATATTTTACTTAAAAAAAACAAAAAAAACGTAAGAAGAATGTCAGATTTTGTCGAAAGCGGCTGCTTTACTTTTCTAATGACTAATTTGTTTACATTCGATGAACCCATTATTTCATTTCTGATTTTATTATGTAGATTTTTTTAAACTCTTAAACATTTTAATTTGCTAATTCTTTGGTATTTTGTAAAAATAAATAAATAAATTTGTACTAATTGTACAACCATAAAACTGTTTTTTTTATAAGGAGGGGGTAGTTTTCCAAGCAAGTAGTACTTGTAGAAGTTCAATCTACTACTGAATTATCTTATTTTTAGTCTAATATATTTCTTTCATGACCAAAACAGCATTACGGTGTTAATTACTACAATTATTGTCACATGAGTTTTCTTTTTCTTTTTTTATTTTCCTTTTTTTACATCTAAACGTAAGTTTTGATCAAGAACGAACATTATCTATGTCATTTGTATATAGGTTGAATCGATGAAAAATTTATGAGAGTTTATGTGCAAATAGAGTAAAAAACAAAAAAAAAGAACACTTCATTTTATTTTTAATTTTTTCACATTTATTAGACCAATAAAATATTAACACTGTTAGTTATACAGGGTGACCCCAAAAAAACGGACCCCAAATCTAATTAGGCCCTGTTCCTTAGTGTTTTGTTCGAATGAAATGAAACTTTGGTCATAACTAGTTTATTCTATTCAAAACATCACATCAAAACACTAGGGTCTTTGGCCTTTTTTCTCTATTCTACAGCATATGTTCTAGATGGCCTCCATTTAGCTTTTGTTTTTTTGGGGGGGTCACTTTGTATTATTAATTATATATCTTTCTTCAGTTTGAAATAATTTTTTTTTATGATGGGTGTATAACTTCATATGCTCTATATAACAAGAATACATATTATATAATGAACTAACAGCGCTACCTGGTATTGCCCAGGATAAAGTAACATATTTCTATTAAAACTTGCATCTCTGTCTTTCTCGCTTCCTTCTTCCTTGTTTTCTTCTTGATCTCCTCACCCTTTTTCCATCTAGCTTGTTATCCTCTTTAAAGACACGCACACACACACACACCTCTCTTTTACATATTCCTCAGGGATGAGTCAGCATAAGAGAAGTAACTCTTTGATAAAAATTTAGTTACTTCCTTTTAGCACAAAACCAGGTAGATGACGATGGTCTAGCAACGATACTGACTGAAGATCTAAGGGTTCCAAGTTCGAATCTAGTTTGTTCCACATAATTCACTTCCACTTAGGATGTTGGCAATCTTCTTGTGGGCCCTACCTAAGTATACAATATCTTTCTAGAATAAATTCTGACTATAAAAAATATCTGGAAAAAAAATGCCAACAATAGAATCTTCTGATTCATATGATGAAGATGATAAGTACAATACTGTAAAAAGTAAAAACCGATCCACCCATCCCTGACTTGATCAATCGATGCCTCCGTTCAGTCTCAAAAGACAAAAGATACCCCTTGTAGGGGCAGCTACACACGTAATTGTTAGGCAAGAGTTGCTCAATCCCTAACCACACCTCTCCTGAATCGCACTGTTTAGGTCCAGTGGCAAGGAGAAGTCCAGGACGACTGGAAACAATGCTGAGATAAGCAGAAAGCACATATTGCACTTGGAAGTCCCGAATGGTCACCCATTTAGTACTGACCATGTTCAACATTGCTTAACCCCTGACTAAATCTGTGTTAATTTAAGATTAAAGAATGACTATTTTTTCCAAATTTTCAATATTATTTATCCAGAGCAACGTTGATCAAGAATATATGAACTTTGTGGGTGTTTGTCTTGTAGTTTTAAACTTTTAGTTGAGCATACACAAAAACAACTACCCTTTATAATACTAGCATCGCTACCCTGTTGTGTAACATGTTTCTATTAAAAACTTCTATATCCCAATTTCTCTCTATCCTTCTCTCCCCAACCCACCTCTTTCTCCTCTGCCCAGTTCATTTCCTTCTAGCTGGACACACACAAAACACACAATTCGCCTTCATATAATAGATTTCTCGAATTTGCATTTTCTTTCCAAATTCATACATGATAACACTGAAAAATCGGACCCAAACGAAATTTGGCTCAGTTGACCTCCCACTCACAAATTAATTTTTACAGAAATTTTAGACCAAGTTAGTAAATTCATCTCAATGTCAGATTTATTTACTTTTTTCTTTTTTTTTTTTTTACTACATCCTATAATCTCCCATTTGAAATTTTAAATGCTCAAATTTTCATTAAATTTGGTTCATAAACATTAGACACCAGTGACATAAAATTCTTTGTATTTCAATTTCTTAAGTCTTCTTAAACTTTAGGTTTAAATTTCTCTTGAATCAAAATCATGTAATGGATATTTTAATTAATTTTAAAATAAAATAAGGATTCTTAACACAAGGTTTAGTAGTATTCTATTTTGATTCTAATCTTTATGTGATGCAATACTATTCTGTTCAAGGATATTAATTTTACATATCTTCTTCTAACCCACACATATATATTATATACACTCACTTATATATATACCTTCCAGTGCTGTCCGGGATGTAGTGAAGTAATTTTAATTTATATTTCTTTGCACATTTTTTTTAACTCGTATAGCAAATGAAATAAAAATTGTAGTTGTAAGGGAGACAACTCTTATATTTAATAAAAATGAATTGTTCAACTTGATTTTGATTTTTCAGTCGTAATATTTCTATTTTCCCAGTTGTCTGAATGAGATTACATAAATGTTTCGATTAACTACACCAAAATATATTATAGTGCCAATAACATACTACAACATAAAAAAAAAAAGAAAATCTTTTTCTCAGAATCAAAATTTGATATGTCAGCTTAAATGCTATTTAGGTCTAATTTTAAAAATTTCACAAGGTAATGTTACATGTTAGAAGATATGTACTAGTGGGATACCATGAAAATTCCATGGTCGCTTTCTTCATGGACCTGTATAAAATAAATACAAGAATCAACAGGGACCTGGTGAAGGTTGCCAAGACCCATAAGTGAAAATGATTCTATGACACTCACTGCATTTGAAATTCTGGTGTTTGATGGGAGAGTGGAAGTAAATTTTTAGAGTGAGTGAAAGACGTGCCCACTTTTTCTAAGTAAGATTAATTTTTGAGAGTTCGAATGGTCAGAACTAATATAGGAAATTATTAAATTGAATGTAAGTGACTGTTAATTGTTGGAAATGTCCATCAGTTATCAACAGGAATTGTGATCATATTGGAATTATCTATTTATAGTTCTATGATGTCTGACTTGAGAGGAGAAAAATCAACTTTATTTTATTATATGTATAGATAACGGCAAAGCATTATCACTGTCAACAACAGAAAAAATCAATTAGGCAGTGTGAAGTATGGAAGTGGAACCCAGCTAGTGAGGATTGAGAACGTGTTGCATGGAGAGAAATGATATGAGAATGATATGATGGATGTGTAAGGTGAATCTTAGATATGCTTAGATCTGATGACCTCAGAGGAAGATTAAATCTGAACAGTATAGGAAGATATGTGTAGGATAGGAGATTGATAGATAATGGTCACATTGAAAGAATCGGTGAGAGTTCTTGGGTCAGTAGATGTAGCGCAGTTAAGGTAACAAGTCCAGTTAACTGAGGAAATCCAAAACTTAAGTGAAAGATGGATAAATAAAGATTTGAATGTAGATAAGTTAATTTAAAAGTTAATTTCTAAAATCTGCTCATGTAAAACGATCGTTAAACTGAATATAATGAACAGTCAAATATTTTTTCCTACTTCAAGGAATTAAAACGTGTGCGATTTTATGTAGTAAATCCAAGTTAAACATGAAAAAAAAGAGTTGCACACAAAAAGTTGGTCATGTCTGCATTAAATGACCAGTAAGCATTCCAAAGGAGAAGAAAAGAATTTACACAGAAATGTCTGAATGCTGATTTGTTCTCTTCTAAACTAGGGACATTAATAGCTACATTATTTTTGTTTTCCTGAGCTTGACAATGTTTTCTCTCTGCTAGTTCAGTGTCACTTATCGAATCACAAATTAACAAATTCATGCTTCTGAAATTTGAGAGTTCAGTAATTTTTGCAAGAAAAAGCTCCCATTTACTTGCCTCCCTATGAGGGTAGAGTTAGGCACAAGATCGGGTTTTAATGTGGGGAAAATCCCACCCCCATCCCCAAAAACGAAGTGCTCTGGATTGGGATAAAGATTTAAATTATGTCAGTCTAGAAAGATTTCTCCTTCACTGACCAAGGACAGAAAAGATGGAATGTAATATTAAAACAGATACTACACTTTGCTTGTAGCCAACAAAACTGACCCTAAGGTTGGACATTTTAACTGACTCCCAATAACTGAGAGGTCGATAATTATTAAATTTTTCAGGAGTTAAGAATAAAAAATTATTTGGCGGATTTCTAATGTTAAGAGTTTTTTTTAGCATCTAAGAGCATTTGAAATAAAAAAGAAAGAATTCATTCAGATTTTCATCAGGTTAATGTCTGGATGCTTTGTTTAACTTTTCTTTATAAAATCAATTTTTGTATTCAAGTTTCAGCTTAAACAGTTTTTATCGTAGAATAAAAATCTATTAAGTGTAATTAAATATAACTGTTGAAGCATATTACAATGCAATCATAAAATTAATTACTCCATAAAATGACGTCTGTCAGATTTCTCGCCAACAGACATAAATAGCATTGTATCTGCCAAATCGATATTTGATTTTGTCTGGCAAATGAAATACAGAATATTTTTGTCGATTTTATGATAATCAAAAAAGAAATTTCAACCTTTTTCATGGAAAATATATTTCATCCAGACTAATAATTCTTTTGATATACTAAACTCTGAGAGATTCACTGTTGACCTTATGAGCCTTCATTTAAATTACAACAGTGTGTACGTGAAAATGATAATAAAAAAATATATAAAATCCCGGAAGTTACTCATTGGTCTTTGGATCAAATATCAGCAACAAAACATGGGGGGGGGGGTCTTCAGTTCAAGACACCAGTTGTAGAGATAAGAAACAAACAAGCAAGAGGCAAACAAAACAACCAAGTTACAATATAAATATGTCAAATAAAATAATGAAACATGCAAAGAACAAAAACAAAGATGCGATATGATATGGAAAAGGGAATCTAGTTAATAAAATAAATTTGTTGCCCTAAAGAAAACAACACTACAGCTTTATTTTAAAACTTTTATTGAAAAAATCAATTCAGGTAACTTGATTGTAGTAGGACTGACATCTCTACAATGTAGACACCTTCAACCTCAATCATCGTCTTGATACAAGTCTGGAACTGAGAGCATGCCTTTTTCACAAGCACCGGTAAATGGTGGCGATCAGGCTTGCTTTGGTGTTATGGGAGATCATGTTGATGATGTTTTCAACGTATAACCAAACAAAGTAGTCTAGCGGGTTCAGGTCGGGGCAGGAAGAGGGCCAGTGAGAGAAGGGTATAAAGTCGTAGCACTTCTTATGGAGCCAAGCCTGGGTCTCTCTGAACTTGTGGGCCAGCGCTGAATCTTGCTGCCACAGCCAGGGTTTGCCAACAGCCACCTGATTGCACCAGGGGATCACCACACTTTTCAGCACACCCGGTTACACTTTGGTGTTGACTTTCAAGCCGACTTTGAAGATGTGAGGTGGTATGATATGACCCTCGCTTGAAACCACATCAATAGTCATAACCGTGGCTGGAAACTTCATTGAGCTGTGCCTTCAAATGTTGAACCATCCAGATTTGCATTTTGGGGTGCTGGCAATGGTCCTGCTCTCATAACTTAGATCGGTAGAGAGCATGAGTTGTACAGCGGCGCATCTCTGATCTCGCTTGTTGAACATTGTGTCAGACATGATAGAAGGTACCTATCGCTCTTGGGATTTGTACACAACTGGCCAACTAGTAGATAGTCTGTAACAAAAAAAGAAAACCAGTTTTCATCAAACAGAAATGGAATCGTATTTTCTATGGCGACAATTTTATCGTTCCACCCTGTATTATGACGAACAAAGATTGCATTTAATCATGCTATAATGGTCTATAAAAGAAAATGATGTAAGATGCATAACCCTAATGGGTGCCATATGGAGTACTCTTCTACAAGGTGCTTAAGTTTAACAAACAATCTTTGTAGCGAGTAGCATGTTCATATTTATTTAAAAAAAAAAAAAAATCTTGGGAATTTTGAGTAGAACAACACCTGGAGTGAATGTGGTATTATGGTGATTGAAGATTCTAGCTAGGAAAATGATAGACATATATAATGTACAGGGATAATGATGATCGTAGATCCTCCCCCCCCCCAACACTTTTGAATGGCTTAGTGCCTAATTTGTTTTAGTTATTTTCTATAAATAAATAAATTTTTCAAAGGTATAGCCTATGATGGATGAATAAAAATGTCAATGACAGCTTCTGCTGGTCAGACAGTTTGTTTTCAGTTTTTATATTCACTCATTCTCTGTAAAAATTAGGTATTATCAAATAGAACTTGGATTCATAGCATGCAGGAATTGTATTTGGCAGTGTTTTTCATCAACAGTTAAGGACATTTTTTTTTTATTATCTTCATCTTATCTTTTTTTTTTTTTTTTTTTTTTTTTTTACACAGTGATCACCACTTATCAAGGCCCGGAAGCCACTCAGGGATAAGGGTTATTGCAAGTACATTATGTTAGTGAGGAGATTTGCTGATATGTTTACTTAAGGGGGCGGTTCATTAGAAATTTGTTAACATTGAACTTGAAGATAACCAAGTTGTAGTCCGGAGGGAAGCAGGCAGACGGAACAGAGTTCCACAGGCGTGCAGTTCTAAGAAAGAAGCTTTGTTCATGGAATCTGCATTTTGATTTAGGCACAGATATAGAGTGAGGGAAAATTTTCACAGTGGATTCAGCTAGACGGGTGTTTTTCGTGAAAGATTGGCGAGGGGGGACCAGAGATTGGAGTTCAGATGAGCATCTGCCATGGAAATAACGATAAAACAAGGACAGGCTCGCAACATCTCTTCTGTGGGAGAGAGGTTGCAGGGTAGAGAAAAGGGCATCCCCCACTAAGCCACGAAGTCTATTTTGTACTCTGTCAAGGCAGGATAGGCTGTTTTTAGCAGCCCCTGCCCAGATATGGCAACAGTATTCCATCCTTGGACGTACTTGGCTTTTATATAGATAGAGAATTGCATCCGTAGTGAGATATCTTCTGGAGCGGTAGAAGGATCCCACCATCTTTCCAGCGACCTTGGCAACAGACTTGATGTACGTGTTCCATTTATCTTTCTCTTCCTTTTCTTTTTCATCAGCCATACCAACCATTCGTTGAGCAGATTCTGGCCAAATCTGTCTTTTTCTTAAGGGTGTTGATCACGTGACTGATCACATTGGTGGCTTGATATAGGCTTTTTGGACAGGCGATAAGTACTTTTAATTAAGATCAGGACATGTTGTCTCGGGGTGTGGGGGTGGAAATGAGGTAAGGAGAGAGGGTTTGCAAAAGATGGTATGCATCTTGTCCTTTTCTCAGAAAGTTTTTTGCCTTCTTTCTTACAGATTTTCTGATTGGAAAGATAAAGCGTGGCAAAATGCTTTCCTACCCATTCGAAGTACAACCAATAAAATTATATATCTTCTAAAATCCTAGCTCATTTATTTATGTGACAAACCTACGTTGGAAAAGCAGCAGGTACAAAGAGATATATCGAAACAAACATTTCGTGTTCAATTTGTGTAATAAAATATTACTTTTTAAAATAATGGATATATTTCTTCAATAGCTGATGGGTGTGCCGAAATAAACCAATCTTGACATTCTTTATTGCAAAATTTTTTTTTTTTTTTTTAAATATAGACAAAATATTATTCATTTACAATAGTTTTCAAAAATATAACACAAGAAATGTTCTAAACATATGAAAAATATGTATTCTTCTATATATGTATTAGTGTGTAGTCGAATGGGGCTGTAACTGGTTGGTAACGTTCAATGCTGCCAAGACTAAACTTTCCTTTAATAATTACAAGAAACCTTCTCAACCACTAATTGCCATGACTAATGATATACTTCCCTCAAACTCCTAGGGTTAACATTCACAGACAACATGAATCAGAACAAATACAAGAGGCAATTGCTGCAATGAAGATGGGCTCTCTCTATCATGTGAAAAGGCTACTCACACCTGAGAGTATTCTGTATCTGTACAAGGCCACTTTTCGCCCATGCAGGGAATATTGTTGCCATAGCTGGGCTGGCACATCTGCCACTAGTCTCTCTCTCTTGGACAGGGTTAAAAAAAAGAGTCGCCAACCTGGTAGGTCCTGAACTATCAACTAAACCCCAATCTCTTTCCCATCGCCGAAACATTACTGACATGCAAAAATTCAAGTGTAATGTGAATAGACATCTTGCTCCCGAAATATTATCCCTGCAAATCTGGTCCCAAATACTAGCACCTCTTCAATAAGTGGCCTCGTGTCTTGTTTGGGATGAAACATCAATAACAAAATTTTTTTTAAATTTAGATTATTTGGATTACTGTTCTCATCTTGAGTGTTATTTTCACATTTTGGTTGGAGATTACACCAACCCTCTTTAGGTGTATCTTGTTGAACTCTGGAACCTTTCTGTTGAACTTGGGAATCTGCATTAAATTGCAAACAGAATTCTTTATTTAATCTACTATGCTCTCATTTTGTCAGCCATGACCAAGTAGAAGTTTTGCAATTGTATTTTTTAATTTCACTCACACTGAGGATTGAACTTTCAAGCTCCAGAAGAGTGTAACTCACAACTGAATTTTACCAGGTACTTTATCCACTATGCCACAGGTCTTTGCGGAAGAAGCCCGGAGGTTACATCGACTGAAACGTGAAAATAGCATTCAAGATGAGAACAGTAGTCTGAATAATCCAAGAATTATCAATCCTCATCTCAAAAAATCAGAAATGGCAACAATATGTATTATTATAGAACTGACTTCAATGTACAATTTCTTGAAACACAGTTGAATTGTTATCGATTGTAGTTTATATTTTCTGAGTACTTTTATTTAAAAATAAAACTTGGATTACAAAGTGTCTTTTACATATTGAATATTAACTTACTGATTTATTTAAAGTGTTTTTTTTTTTGTTTGTTTCAGATATTCTTTTTCTAAGTGCAAATCTTACAAAATCATTTTATTTTTTTATGTACTTATATTATCAGCAGCAGCTTTTATTTTTTACTTTTTTATGACCAGTGAATTTCTGTATTTTACTTTTTTTTATTTTATTTAATTAGTTTTACATTACCATATGAGATTTTTTGGACTTAAGTTTAAAAAAAAAAATTGTACAGCTTGTTTTACTAATTGACTAATACTTTTTTGTTGTAAAAAGGTTGCAGCACATCTGTTATTCAATAACCATTTTACATATTGGAACTTTGAGCTTGTCAGTAAAACTTCAAATATCTTTTTACTATAATATTTTTTTAGTTTTATTACAAAGGAATCACCACTTATCAAGGCTAAAAGCTACTCAGGGTTTATACTTATGATTAAGGCGACACTCACCCAGGATGGATTGAGCCAGCTCTTCCCGTAGAATATACAGCATCCTAAATGAATGCAGACCATGCCCAACAGTCCGCAGTGGTGAAGATAATGATGAGGAATCGGTATTGGGACCTGCAGTGAAAACCATAGACCTGTGAGTCGGAGCTAAGTTTAATGTCAGCTTTGGTGTGCAACCACGTCTTCAGTTGGCTTCCTGGGTGCCTTTCACTAACCCTTGATAGGTTGTTGAACTATTGATGAACTCTCCTGAAAAAAAGGTAGTGTGGCCGAACCAGTGAAGTTTCCTCTTTAAAAGAGATTAGTTAAGGGAAAGATCCTGCATTGTGTCCTGACCTGGGTATTGGAGACAAATTAAGCGTACACAGTATTGTGTTTACGAAATGGATGGATTGCCAGATGCATGATGAAAATACTATGGGAGGAATTGAAGATGCTGAATGAAATGAACCAAACTTTATTACATATGAGGATGGTTTATGACAAGTATTTATTGGCATTGAATTTGAATGTAATGACGATAAGTCCTGTGATAATTGCTGTTTATTTAATGTTTCAAGTACATTATTCTGGAAAAGTCTAAAGACAACATTTTAACATGCATCTCCAGCTTCGCCTCTAACAGAATTTTAAGCTCCCAGCCTACTACAAATTGATAATTTATTTTTCCTCCTCTGTTTTCATGCGCATCACTTTTAAACTTTTGATAAGTTATTTCTATTACTACTATTGTTGCATGTATTCTTCAGAATTGTCTTGATTTATTCCCTGCTTCCTTTGTTCTTGCTTGCTTGACTTCATCAGTTCTCTGTTCAGGTGCATTATTATAATACATCTTATTTCAGTAGCTTTTTTCCAAGAAATTCTCTTTTTGTTACTCATACATATAGCCTTTGTCGTTTCAAGACTAAGGCTAATAAGCATTTCCTATCTTTACGTTAATCATCTTTTGTTTTTTTTCATCAAGCAACTTCCATAAAAAATATTCCCATTTCCATCTGAATATAAAACATGTCAATATTTTCTTTTTTTCTTAACATAGGTTCTTGGGTGGAACTTTACCACCAACCTGTACCTTCAGACACAGTCACAGAATCTATTCACAATGGCAGTATGGAGAAGTTGCTAATAGAGGCACAACAAGAGTCACGTACTCCCTCGCGGCCAAATAGTACAGTATCATCGAACAGAGGCAGGTCAGTAATTCATGATTTTCATGTATTATTTTCTCAGATTAGCTACGAATAACAGCTACATCCTTAACTACTGATTTTTTTTTTTTACTTTTTAACTTCTGTGATTAGCAAAATACGATTCAATACCAACAATTTTCATCAACAGAGAAACAATACTTGGTGTACTTTCATATTTTAAGCATGTGAAAATTTAGATCAACACAAGAAAATCTGAAAGATGATTTTTTTTATTAAAGTATGTTTATTTCTAGAAATAATTAAGTGAAAATAAAATTTTGGCACTTGTGCATTTTAACATACATAAGCAATTAAACAAAATACTGGTAGAACATTACATTTTTGCACAATTAGTAACATTTATTGCATATGATTCTATACATATTTTGTTTAATTTTCGATTTTTGAGCCATTATCGAGGCTTGATTATGGCTCGAATTGGCCCACCATTTTATTTTTCATTTTAACTAGTCTTTACACTATCTTTATTTCTAACTAGCAGGACCCATGTCCTGGTTTTGCCCAGTGGAAGTATGCTCCCAACTCCACTTGTAAAAAAAAAAAAAAAAAAAAAAAAACTACTGTTGTTAGTGGGAGCCACTACTGACCTAGTAAAATAGCAGGCACCTCCGCCCATGGCCAAAATGAATGTACCGTGCCGAAGTAACAACGTTAGTATCTATAAATAAACCCATTCTTAACATGGGGATTTGATTATGTGCTGTGATTAATCTGTGCTTTCACCTAACGTTTCAAATAAAAGTAGGGTGGTGTGGCCTATAAGGTAGCAGTTGTTACCGTCCGCCTGTAGTGTGTACTGAAAATAAAAGAATGAACTAAAATGTTTCAAACTGACACTTTTCATATATATATATTTATATATTGAATAGTTTAGCTTCCGAATAATTGCGTCTTTTTTATTATGATTTTTTCCGAAAAATAAAAATTACAGAATTTTAATCAAAGAAATATATTGTGGTTCAGGTAATCTGTAAATGAATAACACATTTAAAATTGTTGCTGACAAATAGTCTTGCCATAAGCCAAACAACACGTGCATGTGCATTGTTTGGCTGACTGTCAGAAAGCATAATGTTAATATATATAAACTATTTGTCAGCGACAATTTCACCTGTGAAATTCATTATCATGCTATCAGAAACCCTATAAGTGTTGTCAAATCGCACGGAAAAGTTAAAACAATTAACAAGTAAACTTCCACATTTTTTTTTAATTTTATTTTTTGTAAATTGTTTTTATCTTTTTTTGTTAGGAGAAAGCTTCATATAAAAGATGCAAACATTTGGGAGCTAAACTCTTCAATATATAAATATATATATATATATGTATGTAATGCATTAGTTTGAAACATCAGTGTACATGTTGTGTGTTTAATGGTATAAAAATCGATCGCAAGGGCTGTGTAGTTATTTAGTTGTGTTGATGAAGACATCGTTGTCGGACGATGACGAAAGAGATTTTATAGTGTATAGTGTAGCAAGTAAACTGAATATTTAATGTCCATTTAACGATTTTCTCTATCTTGCATTTTTCGATCTTAATGACTGTAATGACCTATATAGATTTAATGAACGTGACACTGGGCACATTAATGTCTCTAAGTGATGCCATATTTTAATGGTAGTAAGCGTTAGTTTATAAATCAAAGAATTGGATTCCAGAATATGAGAATTTTCATAGCTCAGCCAATCAGAATGGACGGACTTTTGAAAATGAGCCTTTATTATTTATGAATCGGAAATTGGAGAGATTATGTGAGGTATATGTATCTATTGAGCCAAATACGGTCGGTGTAATCAGATTCTGTGAAACATGTAGAATTTGTACCGGTGACAACTGGTAGTAGTGATAGGACTAAATAATTAGAGAGAAAAGTAGGGACTCCTTCCTCTAAAGATGTTGTAATTATGATAGTGTTGCTCATAGGATGCAATGTAGCATTTTAATATCACAACTGAACGTGTATAAAATGGTGTTTGGAAACTACATAAGCTAGATGTATTGAATTTGTATCTGGCATCTGTTGTTGCAAACCTATGCTATTTTGGTCCAGAAGAGAATTTCTGCGGTCATCATTTTATTATATATGGAGCTTAAAAAACACTTTGAAATAAGTTAAAATACAGAAAACTTATCCAGGTAGGTAAAAGAGTAACTTATTTTGCCTTTGGTAACATTTATTTGTTATGTATTTATTTTTTCACCCCTGTTTTATTTTGTTGACTCTTCTGGAATATCACAAAATTGTTTTTTCTTTTCTAATTGAATAACAAAAAATTATTAAATTAAATAACATTTTAATAGTAAAATTTTTTTTCATTATTTTACTTTATTTTTATAAACTGTTTAGAAAAAAGATACTATTTCTGTAAAAATGTGTCAGTTAATTTTAGAATGTGATAAAGGTTAAATTTTCGCTAGAATAAAAATATTTTTGTGTTCAATTTCATTCTGTTTGTGTTATTACAATTTTACTTTTACATTAATTTTTTTTTCTTTTATATATTTCTGTTAATATTTTTTTATTATTCAGTCCTAAGCTTCCAACCAGTCCGAAAGAATGGGTTAATACTGAAATTCCACAGGTGAGTCTCTTTTTTTTTTTTTAAATAATAGAATTTGTAATAGAAAACATGATAGGAAACTCATCTTTGTTTGCATTTATATCTATGATAGTAAAGCTGGTGAATCTGTATTGTACTTCTAAAGGTTTTTTTTCCTTGTACTGCAATAACACAAAATACACATGTGACACTATTAATATTCCCCCCCCCCCTCCCAAGTGTTAGGAAGAAAATAAAGAGGAAATTAGTTGATCAGCAGAACACAGGTATAGAAAGTGAGATTAGTAGAAAGACAATGGAGAGGAAGATGTTCACCAAGGCACACAAAAGAAAGCTGAAATAAGATTGTTAATCAAGATGGGAAGGTGATTGGGACAAAGGACTGAACAATAGTGGTCAATATATTTAGAATTAGTTTACGGACGGTTTTAGGAGTGGCAATGAGTTTGCAACAGTTGAGGATAATTTTGAGTTGGATACAGTAGAAGGCAGTTTGTGGCTCGGAGCAGATCAAAATGAGCTGACATAAACTGTTGAACACGGCCTCGACAGAAAACATGGACCTTAACGTTTAGAGGGTTGTTTCCCACGATGGTGTCACACATGTACCCAGAGTCCAACTGAAATTCGGAGAATGTGTTTTCTATGGAGTTGTTTTATTTTTTTATTTTATACTTATGAACCCATGAATGCTCCCTCGGCAGTCATAAATATGAAAGACTGACACAGTCAGAAGAGAAGATGGAGAACAAAAAACATGACACACAGCATTGGGTAAGCGGTGATTATCAAAAACATGTGGTGACACAACTGGTGCAATAACCAAGGATTTGACCAAATGAGAGAAAAAAAAAAATGGACACAAAAATATATCGCACATGCTAAAATATTCCTTATTACAGATCAGTATGCACAAATAACACAATAATTGGAATACCAAACTAAGTCCTATTTCTGCTTGACAGCTCAATTACATACCCATTTCTGGTTCTGTTTTTATATTTTTCATTTCTTTTTTTTTTTTTTTTTTTTTTTAAATTTTTTTTTGTCCTTTTTCTTTTTTTCTTTCTTTTTTTAAAAAAATACAGTGAATAGATAGTTCTGAGCTGTTACTTGTGATCTGCATTGACTTAACACAGGCCAACAATGACATATTGAATTCAGAACAGTGTTCTTGTTTCTTATTTTATTTTGTCAGTTGAAAATTATTTAAGCTTTTATTTAGCATCATATTAAGTTTAACGTCCATTTTGCATGTGTTGGTTGACTTTTAGAAATTAACTTCCAAGCTAAACTATCTCTGGCCAGGTTTTAATTTATCCCTCTTTTTCTTAAATCCATCTTTATCACTTACTTTCAGGCTTTTCTTGATCTTCCTCTACCAACTAGCCTATTCTACATCTACTAACCCAAGAACTCTCCTCCATTCTTTCAACATGACTAAACCAACAAAGTCTCCTGTTCTGCACACATCTCCCTATACTGTCCCTCTTGAGATCTAAGCCCATCTTTAAGACTTACAATACACATTCATCATATTTTATTTCTGTACGTGCGACACATATCCCCAATCCTTACTTATCAGGTTTCACTTCCATACACCATCACACTGATTATTAAGCATAAAGCCATTTAAGGAGCTAACAAGAACAAAACATGATTATTCCAAAGACAGGAGATGCCTAGTGACCTTAGTCTTGAAAAGATCAAGTATATGGGTAGGAGGAAAACAGTCAGCAGGAAGAGAGTTCCACAAGTTTGCAGTTCTTGAAAAGAAGCTATTGGAATAGGAAGCTACTATGATGAGATATAAAAACAGTGAATTGGAGAAGACCACTAGGTCATTGAATCGAATGAGCTGGAACAAAAGAAGCAGGGAATAGACAATTTTGAATAATAATCAAATTGCACCTCCAAAATGATTTACAGAGAGAAATTGACGATGAGAAAAATGAATTCTTTTAGAAATTAATTAATGTTTGATATTTTATTGAACGTTTTCACTTTTGTTTTGATGAGTGAAGAGTTCAAGATTCTCCAGGGATTTCAAATTTTAGAATATGGAAGATGTCTATTTTATTTATTTGCACACTGTTATCCTCATCTTCTATAGTTGCTGTTTCATGATGTTTCGGCCAAGAAGATAAGGATAATAGTCTGCAAATAAATAAAATATACAAATTACTCATCTCAAAAGAATTCCAATAATTTAAATAATATGGGAGATGTCATCGAAGACTTCAAATTGAAAGAGAAAAGAAGCTGAAGAAAAGTAGAATGCTTGAAGATCAAAGTGACCTCTACAAAGTCGACTAAAATTCATCAACTAGCACAAAAGATGAAGAAAAAAATGATGAAGCAGCAAAAACGAAAATTCTCAGAAGTATACAAACTGAAGAAGTTTTGAGAAAGGTCATAAGTCAAATGTTAGTGGTGTGAACTAAAGTTGTATCTTTTCTTTTAATTTTTTTTTGAAGAGTTGGTCATATCTTTTAAAAGCATTATTTTGCAAAGTCAAAGTTTAAAATTTTAGAAAACCAAGTAAAGCTGTATAATTTTTTATTGAATAAAAATAATTTTTAAAAAGTTTTTTGTATTTTATTTTCTGAGACTTGGTGACATACACCTTAATCATAGAAAACTTTCTAATTTTCTTTGTTTGTCTCCCCCTCCCCACCTCATTTTTTGTTTATGTTGCTAAGTCGAGAGGTAGTGGCCTCTAGAAGAGAAAAATTGTACTCCCCATCTTGTTGATGATTGTATCAAAGTCAGATCTGATGTGTGTCATGTGGCTCGCATGAAAATTGAATAGGAGTTTCTATTTACTTTGCCTCACATGGGACAGAGTTAGACACCAGGGTCGTTTTTAATGTAGAGAAAGGAACAAAAATAAAAATTGTCTCAGTCATGAAGGATTTCTCCTCCACTAGGCACATCTTTTGAAAGCATTATTTTGTAAATTCCAATTTGAAAACTTCAAAACCGATAAAGTGCTGTATGATTTTTTTATTAAATGAAAAATCATTAAAAAAAATTTTTTTCTGTGGCATCCACCAGATGTCAATAATTCTGGGATGTTTTAAGAAGAAATCATTTGCTAAGATTTTATTATCTCCCTTTCTGGTGTGACGTATAAAAAGTCCCCTATAAAAATTCTTTTTTATAAGAAAAAAAACTATTTTTATGGTCAAAGTTTTTCAATTTTCTATACTTATCAGAGGAATTTCTGTACAAAACATATCTAAGAACACTGCCAGACATATAAATTATTTTTGTGTGAAATTTGCAAAAGATAAGCTCAACCGTTTTGGAACCTATGAGGAAGGAGAAACAAAACACACACACACACACACACACACACACACACACAGACAGACAGACAGACAGACAGACAGACAGAGAGAGAGAGTGACTTTTATATAATAGTAGATAGATAAATTTAAAGTTCAAATACCACCAAAACCAACAACAACCTTCTATTTTATGTTAATTTTTTTGTGGGATAGAATTCCCATGAACCCTCCACTACAAAATATTTCCAGGGTTTTTGAAAATTGTCATGCTTATCTACAATATATTTCTAATCACAAATCTAGATTAATTAGAAAATTCAGAAAGTCGAATTATATATATTTTTTATTAAATAATTAAAACCTTTTTTTTTTTTTTTTTTTGGACTTTCATTGTCAAAACATATTTATAGAAAGATTTATTGTTTTTTTTTGTTCTTATTTTTTTTTTATTTTGTTATTAGTGAAAATTGTAGAGAAAAAACACTTAATTTTTTGTTCTATGAATATGTTGTTTTTACAACAAAAGTTTCAGAAATAAAAAAATATATATATTTTTAATCAATTTGTAAAAAATTATATAGTATTAAATTTTCTAATTTTGTGTAATGTTTTAAAACATGTGACCAAATTTCTCTATCTAATATTTTTCTCTATAGCCAGAGCCAATTGGAACAGATTGGATTTGGGATTGGTCAAGTCGGCCTGAAATAATTCAACATGGGTAAGTATAAACTTGTTGCTATGAACATTTTACGATCAATATGAAGTTGTCTTACACAATCTGTAATTTACCATGCACATTGAACCATTATTCACAGTCAGTTGATGGTTTGAGATGGAAATGTTAAAAAGGATTTTGTCATTGAATATGAAAAACTCTTTTGAGCGAATCAAACTTTTCCACAAACAAATTATAAAAGTAATTGTTCATATGAACAATTACTTTTATAGTTTACTTGTGGAATTGTTTCAGTTCTTACATAAAACTCTAACGCTGTGAGTTCATGGTCACTGTGTCTACATATTACCCTAATTTCATATGTGAGCAATACTAATGTTTATATTCAAAACATCAAGAAGTTTCACCAGATGGTCTGCTGGTAGACTTTGAGCAGGCTCCAGAGGTTTTCTTTAAATGATAACAGTAGAGATGAGTTTGTAGAGCCAAGTTGATTCACCATGGTCTCCAGTGTGATGCATGATCAATAGATCTAAGCAGTTGAGGAAATCTTGCATAGCAGGACCAGTTGATCTACTGGATTCGACGGTAGTCGGGTGGAATAAAATCTTGTATGCATTTACTGCATGCTCCGTGATCGTCGCACTCGTCATGCCAGTCCAAAGTTGTTGTTCAATCCAGTCAGTGTAGCAAGAAAAAAATTCTCATCCAAACAAAACCACAAGTCCAGTTTCTAAACAAATAACAGATGTTTTTTTTTTTTTTTTTTTTTTATGTTTTTTTTTCTCGGAGGGGGGGGTGTTACAAATGTCACTTGTGTACTTAGATTAAATGGCAAATTTGCCGACCAAATCAAAACGTATGTCCCATTAACACATTTCTTCAGTTAAGCATCTCAAGGGTTTCAATTAGACCGGATAAGCACAATGGTTCAAATGACCATGAGCCCTCAGAAAAACAGACTGACTACCTAAAACATTCAGCTACCCATCTTGCTCCTCCAGAATGCTGGCACTGATTGCCTCCTATTCCCATCTCTTGAAATCCTTTCACCCCTGACTAATACTGGTCTTTGTTAGTGATCACTATTCAACCACCCGGAAGTTGACTACTAGAGATATTCACTAAAGATTACATCCAAACAGTCTCCATTCACAGGGCTTATCTGCAGATAATCTTGAACATCACTTTTTTTCAAACAGGTCGCTTGCAGAATGTCTTTCCCCATTCAATGAGGTACATATTTTTTTTCAAACAAAGAAAATTTCTCTAGGTTGGTTAGACTCTGACAAAAGATATTTTTACTTCTCTGTGTGCCACCTCTCTTCCTTTGGCCATAATCTATCACTTGCAATGTCTGCTATTTGTATGCACCATCAAAACATGCTGTGCAGCATGTTTACATCTGCAATTTTTGTTAGTGATTAGTTGCATTTTCAGTCTTATACAAGGGATGCTCCAAAAGTAATGCCTCCTATTTTTTAATCTGTTACAATGGATCAAAGAGGATTGCAAATTGCATTGTTATGATTACTGAACTTATGCATTCGTGACCTGGAGGTTCCATCTCCGTTGCAGATATTGACAGTGTAAGACTAAGAAAGCAACTCCTGTCATGGACATGTCTCAGAAACAGAGATGTGTCATGGAATTCCTGGCGAAAGTGCATTGAGAATGGTGATGACTGTCGTTTGTTTTAATGGTACTACTCCCATCTTCGTAGATCTTCAATTTTTTAAGTTAAAAACATTTTAGGCTTTACTTTTGGAACTCTTATACATATACATACATATATATATATATATATATATATATATAACTGAAATTTTCATTTGCATTGAGAGTGGTGGTGACTATGTAGAAAAAAAAATTCTGGAGCGCAAAAGATTGCTCATTTTTCTCTCTATAGCTCTTCTATTTTCTGAGTTAAAGAAAAGTATATTTTGGAATGACTCTCATATTTTTTTTCTCTTTTGTTTTTGTTTTTTCTTTAAGGGAATGGAGTGGGCAATACAAACATCCTCGGCGTTACCGGTTGAGCGTCCGTAACACCAAAGTGATGCGAGATGGAATATTTTGTATGGAAAATTTGCCGACATTGTTAATATCTCATGCCTGTTCTTTTGTTCTTGGAGCTGCTGTGTAAGTTGCTGCATTGAACTTATTTGAAATATTTTCTATTTATATTCTTTTGGTCGACATGTTTGTAGCATTAAGACACTCGAACAAAATCAATTTATTTCTTTAGTATTCAAATAGTAAAATTATTGGTGCTTGTCCAAAATTCCCCCAGTATGATCTAAACAAAAATAGATAAAAATCTGTATGATATGTTCCTGTGAAAAAACGAAAATATATTCCAAAATCACATAAATTGATCAAGTAGTTTTACTTTTAAATTAAAAAAATAAAATTTTATGAGTATCCAAAGAGTGACTGCTCATCTCGATAAATAAGAGAGGTAACTCAACAATAACTTATACTTACTGGATTTATGTTGTAATGCCTACGAATTCCCATTAATCACTTAAAAATGATTTGCTTTATAAGTAAAACTACTTCATCAATTTATGTGATTTTTGGAATATGATATTTTCATTTAGTTACAGGTACATACATCATAAAGATTTTTCTTTATTTTTGTTTTTTAATATATGGGAGAATTCTGGATAAAAAACATTTTATTGTAAAATTGAATTCACTTGAATGCATTTTCCTTTCTTTGTAAAAAAAAAAAAAGTCAGCCATTTTAATCTTATGTTAGTATTGGCAATAGATTACAATATTGTCTTAACAAGACTTTTATAAAAATTTTATCTGATTAATAATTTCTTTGCATACAAACTCATCATGCATAGGATCCCAATTTTAAGCATACTATTTTATGTCAAAGTGAATGTTTCCTGAATTAAATATTTTCCTTTTGATAAGTTTTGATATAATAAGAATAATAATAATAATGTAATTATTATTAATAATCATAATTTAAATCTATTTACTGTTTGAAAACTAATCATTGCTATTGTATTATTTATTTTTGTAGGATGTTTATGTACTTGAAAAAGTATTGTAACTGGGCTGCTGTCATCACCCATCATACGTTGGACTGAAATAACTTGTATATTTTGTAACGCGCCATACATGTGCTCTTCTCTAACAAGAGGAGGACATAAAACTGATGACCAGCAAACAAACCATGGTTAAACGCCACTCTACTACCCTCGTTCCAAAAGCGTATTTCTATAAACATCTTACAAAAAAAAAAGACTATGTAAAACAAAAACAAAGGACAACCATCTTCTTTTTTTTCTATCAAATTAAGCGAGATACTCGCCCGGCTCCAAAGTACATTGAAGTGGACTTGTATAAAATTGTAAAGAAAGGCAGTGAGAGACAATGTAAAAAGAATGTCATCAGCTAAACATGCTTAGCCATTAGTTGAAAATGTTTATTTTTTTCTCTTTTTTTCTGTGCTTTTTTTCTCTTTAGTTCTTTGTCTTTTACTTTGATATTTTTCTTTTTTCTTGGAATTTTTTCTTTTTTATTTCTTTTCTTTTTCTGTTTTTTCTTTTCTCTCTTTTTTTTTCTGATTCCTGTTCTAACCAATTTCTCTCTCCACAACATTTGCTGACTCTTAATACGATTTTCATTTCAATCATTAATTTAATACAAATATTTCGATACAATTTCTATAGCAGATGACAATTTGACTACAAAGATTTTTTTTTATTTTAATTTTTTTTTTTGTTACTTATTCCTATGAACTTGATGGATTTCTTATATGACTTTTCAATTTTAGTTCATAATGTCTTTTTTGTAATGACTGTACCTAAAAATTGTTTTTTTCAAGTTTATCTTGTTTTTCTAAAGCCTTAATATTTGATATGCAAATTGGATTTGTGTTTAGTTTGTCAAAAGATGAAAGATATGGTTTCCATGTTTATCTGATTGGATAACCTAAATCATTTTGACATCATTTTATGTCACCATAAAATATTAGCATAATATCCACTATAAGAAACTCCAGTGTTTATTAAAAAGTGCTCAATAAAAAGCAGAGCATTATTATAGCAAGTTTAACAACTAATTTATAATATATATATATATATATATATATATATATATGCTATAACTTTAAAGTGACTGCAATGATAATAGAAAAATTATGTTCTCAAAATGGATGAAAATATGTATTTTAATGTTATTTTACAGTGCTCAATGTTAAAAATGTAACAGAGCTGATGTATTTTTTTTAAGTTATAGATTCAATATTACACATGGTTTCCTGTAGGTATGAAACCTGGTGTAATGTTGAACTTGCAGGGTGAGTCGCAGCTTTAAAAAATTAAATATGGAATTTTTGATAAATGCAATAGTGAATAAGTATGAAACAAACTTGTAGACATGATAATGCAAGCATATCTCTAAAGACCGACTCAACCAAAATTGGCTTAAGAAATGTCTGTGGGATTATTTCTAGTGGTTTGTGCTTATCAACTTCCATTTTGTTTAAAATTTAACTTGATCTCAAAAATCAAAATATGAAATTCACACACAAAGTATTATTGGTAACAAACACCTGAATTTTCCTTGCACGTATTTCATTGAATATAATGAAAATTCAGACATTAAAAAAAAAAAAATTAATATTTGAGAGTATGAATTAATTCCATCTTTTGGTTTTTGGAATGATAACTAAGGGAATGGATGCTCTGAAGGTGGAAATTTACTTTCATTGAGCTTAATATTTGTTACAATTGGAAATATAATTTATAGAATATATACCTCAATAGTACATAGTTTCTTATAATATTAATTGTAAACATATGATAAATGGCTATACAAATGCAATCACATTTCGATCATATATTTAGAAAAAAAGTCCTTCATTATAAAACTCTGCAAATTTATTGAGAACTATTAAAATAAACATAGTAATGCAGAGAAATAGGCGACTTAAAGTCAGCTGCAAACATTGTCAGATAAAAAAATTTGCATTATTCTTAATTATTTTTTGCATAAAATAAATGAAATGTTATTGTTTCATTGTTTTAAATTTGTTTTTAGTATTATAAAAAATGTATTACTTTATGAAATATTTATTGATTTCTTTATTTATATATATATATATATATATATATTTTTTTTTTTAGAAAAATAAATAAAATAATTTTTTATCTGACATTGCTGCGGACTTTGAGTTGCCTATTCTTCTGCATCGCCTAAATACTGTACGATGATCCCTCCCCATATTCTAACATATTATTTTAGATATATTATCTCTTTCTCATACATACATATGTATATTTTTACATTTTTAGTGATATTATACAAAATTAAAGTGACTAGCCATATGATTACTATGGGTTTCCAATGTTGCAAAAGTCTACCTGAAGGCAAACATTTGGCTACTGAATGTTGTGAAGTGTACTCTGTCACAGTATTTGGTCATGTTTCTAATCCAAAGATATTGATGATTCTTTGCTTTCATTTTGTACAATATCACCAAAAAGGATTGCTCTTACAGCATATTTGATTCCTCTCTGTTTATTCATTTGTTTAATCTATAAACATATATTATTATTATTTTATGTATCTACATGAAATTTTATATATTTTCAGCATGTACTTTGACAGTGCTCAATATGTAAGTAGAGCTAGTTAGTAAGGTTTGTAAATATGTATGTAAATTAAGCTGCACAGAATTTTCCATTTTGTGAAGATTCGTCAAGCTATTGCCTCACAAGGATGAAATGCAGAGAATTCTATGTGTCTTAATTGCCATATATATTTTCAAAACTTACTATACTCTTAAATTTTTTAACTGCTTTTTATTTACAGGGAACAAAAACTTATGTTCATTAAAAAATTACTTTAAAATTCCTTTACTGATTATGTTTGTACTATATATGTATTTTAATTTTTATTAGTAAATTTTCCATTGTTTGCTCTCAAAGGAATTTATCGACGAGCATAAGTTTTTGTTCCCTGTAAAGAAAAAGTGGCTAAAAATTAAGAATATCTAAAACTCTAGTTTGGCACTATTAAGCTATTTAAAGGAACTTTGTACTGTTAAAAATTTATATTTGAATAGAAAATTTTATTTGAAATATATATATATATATATATATATATATATATATATATCTATTAATAATTTGTTTTGTATAAGTGTTGATTTTTATCTTTCAAGGTATTGCTGAATTGGCTGCTGAACAGATTTTTTTTCTGCTTGTGAGCGAATGTATGTTGGCTGCTAAAACGTGTAAATGTGAGTTGCTGGTAAATTTATAATGAACAAAGTGTCAAGAAAAAATACATTTTGGATAATAAAAGACCACTTCATCGTCTTTGTATATGAATAAGTTTTACACACACACACACACATATATATATGTATATATATATATATATATATACACACACACACATTCTACATTCATATTATCAAATTATATTTTTATCTCTTGTACATGATTTTTGTAATCTTATAACCAGAATGATATCAGTCTTTTCAGAATATTATTCTTCAAGGTGTTAATCTGTCAATCCTTTGCTCAGTATTCTCTTGTAGTTCTCGCTTTTGTTTTATTTTTATTTTGGATGACAATTTTATTTGTAAGAACAACATGAATTTCCCTTTCAGAAGACTATTGGCGCCACTATTGCTATTTTTTCTTTAAAATCATTATTTTTAGTTTTTTTGTAAGAATTAAGTGTTTGCCCCTTTTAAAGTTGAAAAAAAAAGGGAAAAAAATATAAGGAAAACCAAATTATTTTAAAATCTGTAAAAGAAAAAATTGGATGTTACAAAACCTTTAAGTTCTTGTCCAAAATTCCCCTTATATTAAAAAAAAACAACAAAAATAAAGAAAAATCTGTGTGATATACGTACTCATGATGAAACGGGAATATTATATTCCAAAAATTATGTAAATTGATCAAGTGGTTTAATTTTTAAATAAGAAAATCAAATTTTATGAATAACCAGAAAGCAGCTGTCTTGTGTGCCAATTAAAAAAAAAAAAAAAAACTTAACTCAATGAATCAAACTTGCAAGATTTATGTTGTAATGTCTACAAATTCCTATTAATTGCTTAAAAATGATTTTCTTATTCAAAAATAAAACTACTTGATCGATTATATGATTTTTCAAATATGATATTTTTATTTTGTCATGAGTATGTACATCATATAAATTTTTCTTTATATTGCTTTTTTAATATAAGGGAAATTTTGGACAAAAACCAACCTTTATATTATTTTATAGTTTTGAACTGTTTTTTCTTATCTTGTCTGTTTCGATTTTCAATCTTTTTGACTGCTGTACTCTTTATCATTGCGAAGAACCATTTTGGTATTTCCAACAGAACCTTTTATTTAATCAACCGGTTATGGTCTATGACAAAAGACACTTGCAAAAAAAAAGCAAACAAACAAATAGTGCAATGACCAAAATGATGTTGTAAAAATTACAACAAGTAAAGTGCAAAAAAAAAACAGTCTAAAACATTTAAATTGCAATATCCCATATTAGAAATATTCTATCCTGTAAAACATCTTTCTCGTCTTTGTGGTCGGTTGCTATAGTTTTATTGGTGCAGATGCCAGCAAGGCACAAAAATACTGTTGTCATCTCTCCACAGCAAAACACTTATTGCAGTTTAGCTCTTGTATAAGGAATTTTTATTTTTTTATGAGTCAACCTAACTCTTGTAGTTAAATAAACACTTCATTTTTTAGATTAACAATGTTATCAATTTATGCAATACTTTTGGATACTAGCATTGATTTAATTTATTAAATTATTTATTATGAATATTTTGCATGTTGTTTAATGGAATGTTTTAAGAATAAATACAATGTATCCAACACATGTATCTATTTTATATATATATTACTAGCAGGGTTATCCAGCATTGCCAGGAACAATAATGTAACGTAACTTCTATTCGTCTCTCTTTTCCTTCTACTGCTCTTTTTTCTTCAGCCTGGCCCATTTCTCTCTAGACACATACACAACTCTAGTCAGCATAAGGGAAATCACTTTGTGTGAAACCTGACATAGTTATATGAAATAAGTCAGAGAGAGTTGCAACCTTGATTGAAGTGATGGCGATCTGAAAGAGAGAAACAGACCAAATACCAAGGTCTAATGTATGACATGAAAAGAAACTGGAATATTAAGGAGATATCAATCATACCAGTTATCATAGGTGCGACAGGGCTTATGAAGAAGAACCTGAAGTCCTACCTAACTAATATTCCTGGTGAACCAAGTGCAAAAGAGATCCAGACAATTGCACTTAAGGGAACAGTGAGGATACTAAAAAGAGCTCTCGGCTGGTTTCAATAAAAAGTAGGGCAATTTTGGTAGCTGGTTTGTAATGCTGGGTATGAGGCAGCCAATCTTCAAAGAAAGAAAATTCAAAAAAAAAAAAATACTTCCCTTTTAGATAAGATTAAAAGATGTTTGTACATGTTGATCACATTAAGTGATAAAAATGGCCATTAGATCTCCAAATGATGAATCTTTTTTTCTTGGATGATCAAACTAATGTATAAGGTTCTTTGGAAAAAAAATCTTCTTACATACATAATTGAAAACTTATTTTTCCTATGATAAAAAAAACTATATATTATATAACATGGTACTTTAAGAAATATTTATAGCTCCAGTATGTAGCTATCTAAATGTAAACCTTGGGTTACTTATTTATGTTATTACTACTCTAAGTAATTAAATTGCATATAAAAGCATATGTATGGTTGTAGTTTCCTAGATATAAATCTAATGAAACTCTGGTGGCTATTAAAAAGTGCTAAATGACAAGCAGAGCATTATTATAGTATTTCTTTAGAAATGCAACGTCATCAGGCAAGATTTTTAACCGTAATTCTTTTTATACATCTTTGTTATTTGAAAATAAAAAATAAAAATAAAATAAGGACAAGGAAGAAGGAATAGAAAAGGAGGGGGAGGGGGCTACCTCTCAATAGATTTGTATATATAGTGATAGCTGCAACTCTTGGGTAGAAATAACCATTGTCTTATATTTATTTTATTATGCACATATAAAGTGAATGTGTCTTAGTTCCACTAATCTCTGGTACAAGTATGCAGGCCCCTTGCAAAGCGTACTGCTTCATTATGCTGATGGGGATCCTCTTGTGACTTCTGTGGCATTCAACTGAAGTACATTCTTTTCCATAGATTCTGCAAGTAGCAACAGCAATCAAACTTTAACCCTAACTTTAATTTCTTATGATGGACATCATTCCTTTCAAATTAATTCTCTTCCCATTTTTTACGACATCCACAAAAAAAAAGATTCTGAGATCAATTCTCCTGGGCATTAACCTTAATATTTGCTCCAGAAAAACAAAATCAATAAAAAAGAAAATTTCATTCTATCATACAGTATTTATACCTCCTTTTGACTTTGTGTGATGGATACTTTCTTTCAGCTAACTCCTTATAGATATAGGAATAGAGCATACAATCACATTGACACACCCGTTCTTGTTAGCTCACCAAAGTTAAGCAAGGTTGAGTCTGGTCAGTACCAGATGGGTGACTATTTGGGAATACCAGGCACTGTGTGTAGGAAGATGTCGACACCTTCCTGCAAGAATTGCAAAAACTTAATGTCATCATCTCTTCTGACTGGGATATATAAGTGACTGGGTGACCACTTGTGAATTTTATATTCCCAAGACACCCTTTTTGGAAGAAGCTGGTTCAACCCACCTAGAGTTAGTACTGCTGTTGCTATAGATATAAGAACAGGACATCCTGTTAGATACACTGTATTCTTATAATGCTCCATTAAATAAAATATTTTGGATATTTATCATTGATATATGTAATAATTTCATTTATTATGAATTGGTTTGTAGACAGGCCTGGGTTGGTTCCTCTTTAACAGATTAACCTTTTTTTTCTATTCTATTCTATTTTCAACAAAATGTATTTATGACTTTTTTATTCTATTTTCGACAAAATGTATTTATGACTTTTTTTGCTTTTTTTTATATATATATAGAAATTTCTTTGCTTTAATTGAAAATAGAATGGTGACTTTTTCAATAAAAAATGTCTTGTTGAAAAAAAAAAGTTTTTTTGTATTTGTTTTGTAAAATGTCTCCATTCTGTCAATACGTGTTATCAATTAATCCCTACCTCCAGAAAACAAAATTAATAAAACAAATGCTATTCTATTATTTTCTATTCATCATTAATTTTATTTTATTGTAATCAGATTACCCTCTCTCCCTCTCCTATATTTTAACTAGTATAACTAGTAGGGCAAAAGTGTCACATATTTCTTTGTGAGTTATAAGCCATTTTAGTTTTAGAAAAATGTTATTCCAAACAAAATGGCATTATCAAGCCAGAGAAGCTTTGCATTGTAAAAGCTTGCAGACGAAGAGGAACAACAAAGTTCCTTCCTGTGTTAAGACGAAAAGTTATGCGCAGGAATTCTAAGCTTCAATATATTTTATGGAGTGATTCATGTTTCTGATTGGTTGATAGCACAGTGGGGCTCCATCTGATTGGTCAGTTTTTATCACCCCTGTTTATAAATAGAACCTTTGAATTTTTTGTTACACATGTACAAATACCAAAAATATTGCAGCATTTCTATTAAAACTTCTATTCCTTTACTCCTCTCTTTTTTTCTATCTTCATACACCCTCCTCCTTATTTCCTTTGTTCAGCCAATTACTTTCCTTGGACGTATGCACACACATACATACACGCACACATAAACTCTCCTTTATCTAATAGATACCTCAAGGAATAAGTCAGCATTTTCTTTCAAAATTAAATTCACTAAAATGGCTGAAAATCGACCTCTTGCCTAGTTGTTTCTCAAAAATATGAATATATTTTCTTAAATTTTAAATATTATTCATCCTAGACAATGTTTGGCAAGAATATACAAACTTTGTGGGCTTTTGTTTTGTAGTTTTTTGGGGTTTTTTTTCACTTTTAACTGGACACACACACACACAACTGCCCATGTGTATAATAGATTTTAAAATAAACCAAGAGAAGGAGAGACAATAGAAAAGTATATATATATATATATATATATATATATATATATATATAGTTCCAAAGTAAAGCTTCTTTTTTACTTGAAAAGAAGAGATGGGAGTGGTACTATTAAAAACAAGTGACTTTTGTACTCCAGAAATTATTTTTCTACATAGTTACCAGCATTCTCAATGCACTTTTGCCAGGAATTCAATGATGTATTTTTGCTTCTGATGCCGTCCATGATGGGTTGCTTTCTGAGAGTTTCACACCATCAATCTCTGCAACAGGAAGATGAAACTTTCAGGTCATAAATGCATAAGTTCAGTCATAACAATGCAATTTGTAACCCCCTCTGTTCCATTTGGGCAGAATAAAAAAGAAATAGGAGGTATTACTTTTGGAACGGCTCTCATATCTATATAATTTCAAGAATAATGATATAATTTATACCCAAAGCAATCAGATTTCTAATTTTTTCGCAAAAGTCCATATAGTAAATGGAAAATCCAGGTAGTTTACCAAAAAACAGATCCTTTGCATCAAAATCCTGGAACAGAAAGTAAACAGAAAATTGAGATTCTTCAATTGGAAGGAATAAGATCTAAAAAAAAGAAAGCTTTTACATTGGATATATCGGTAGTCCCATGTCGGTGAACTTCTGGGTGGTTGAATGGTGATCATAAGATGAGATTTCCAGACAAAGGTCAAGGCAGAGTTGGCCTTCCAGGAAGTGAGAATGAGTTGGAGGCTATATGAGGTGGTTGTGTTTTTTTTTTTTTTTTTTTTTTTTTTTTTTTTTTTTTTTTTTTTTTTGGAAGGATCATGTTTAATTGGGTTGATGTGCCTCTTTGGACAAGATAAGCCCTCAGGGTGGCACTTACGGAATCAAAGACGATTATGTAACGGAGATAACTAAGCAAAAATAAGCATTTTTGCAAAAGATAATTTGAGACAAAATAATAGATCGAACAATGAAACAATTTCAAGTAAAAAAAAAATAAATAAAAAAAAAAAAAAAAAAAGACTTCATCATAAGAGCATAGTCCCGGAACTAAAAATGAAAAATGCTGAAACAATTTATAAAAAAAAAAAATTAGTGGGAGGGGGGATCTACATTTTGCTAATAATTGTGAAATAAATTATAAATTTATTAATGAATTTGTGTTGATATTGTGAAAAATATTCAAAAACCTTTTTTTTTTAAATTGTGTTATTTAATTCTGTTGGGTTTTTATTTGTTTTTGTAATTAGTTTTTTCACAATATCAACAAATTCTTATAAATTATTAAATCAGTAAAAAGTTAAAATTTTATTAAAAACGTCACGTTCAAACAAGGACAATGAGTGGACAATCATAGCCTATTCAGTTAACGTGCACAAATGCACGTTCACATATTTACACAATGTGAGATCCAAAGATTCATTTTGAAAAACAGATTTGTAAAAACATCGATGGCCCGAATCTGTTGGCAGCAGATGGTGTTGATCTCATTTCCAAAGAATTGATTTTATGAGTTTTCTATTATGAATGGTTGACATTAACGAATCGACATCACTTTCAGGGAAATTGTGTTAGGTGAACAGGCTGAATGAGCAATTCCCTTTTAAAGTTAAAACAAATGTATTGAAAATAAAAAAAGAAAGAATCTTTGGTTAGATTGGTTGGATTTTATGCTTCAAGTAACTTTTATCTTCAAATCTTTATCCATGGTGTTTGGTTTGATTGTTTTATTTTACAGCATATCAACTATTTTCGGTTTATTTAACACCGAATCCAGTAATTTTGGTAAAAGTTTTATGCTTTAAGTTCTTCATATATTCAAATATTTATTTATGGTGTTTGATTTAGTTGGGTTTTTTCGGGATGGGGGGGGGTATAGGAAAATTGTTATTTTTGTTATTGATTTGCATAACATAATTGAATTTTACAAAGATAAAGAAAAAAAAGCAATAACATCAATGTTTGGTGCATTTTAGGTCAGGAAGTCAGTATTTTCAGACAGCCTGATCTGGTAGCATTAGTTTCTTGGTGTGAATATGCATGAGTATGAGACAATTTTGGAGTGAACAAAAGTTTAAAAATAAAAAATTGATTTTAAATGAGAAAATATTACAGAAATTCGTATAAATAAATATAAAAGAGAAAAATATCGAAATAAACTTCAAAATATTTTTTTATTCATGATTATCAGAGCATTGAAAAAAAAAATGATTTTTTTTCTCGAAACTTTAATATTCTTTTGAATATATAAATGGGTTCAAAGTAAATACTTTGAAATCTAACAGTTTCTGACTTAGTTAATTTGGCAACGATAGTGAAAGACAATTTTCTCCTCGGAAAAACTGAAATCAAATCAATAAGTACATGGAAATAAGAAATTTTGTAAGGTGCTTCTGCAGAAAAGTAATAGTGGGATATGAAACAAATGCATTTCAGATAAAAACATCATTCTGTACTTATGGGTCATGTCAAAATTAGTATAAATTCCAAAAATTAAGAAAAAATAATTTAATAGTAAAATAATTACAAGTAACAAATAAAACCTTTAGAATTATAGAATTTTATTGTATATTTTGATATAGACAGTCCTTTGTAACCAATTCTGCAGAACAAACTGACTTATCTCCCTTGCTTTGAATTAAAATCTGACATTTTAAAACACAAAACATTGAACCAGTAGTATGTATGATTTTTTGTAAAAACTATATCTAGCAATGTAAAAACTATATCTGGATCATTTTTTCGTAATTTTTAGAATTTATACTAATTTCGACATGACACGTAAGTACCTAATAATATTGTATTCGCTATTTTGTACAAGCACCAAAATTTTCTCTTTTTCTCAGAATTCAAAATAAACAAAACAGAACATCAATGTACAAAGACAAAAGCACATGAACACTTATGTGTGCACAGTTACACAAATTAGACAATCAGATGCATTAAAGCAACTAAATTTTGTTAGCTGCACATATACAGGCTACCAAGCAATAATGATCACCAACTTTTAAGGACCACTTCTTGTGTGTGTGTGTGTGTGTGTGTATGTGTGTGTGTGTATATATATATAAAAGGAATTTTTTAAATGTGCATTGTGTGTTCCTTGTCAAAGAATAATTTTTTGTAAATCTTATATAGAATAGATGACAAAACTATGTTCCAAAATTCATGTTAACCATCTTATAATTTATTCCTTTAATTCAGTTGACTTATACAATTCTTGACAGTATCTGTTTCGTAGCGCAAAAATCAATCACTTAATTATTAAATCAATCAGTGAATCTATTATGCCCTTAACTCATCAGAAGAAATAGCAACAATCAATCCGTCAAAAGGAAATGAAGTGTGATTTGACATATATAAGTCAACTGAATTAAAGGAATAAATTATAAGATGGTCAACATCGGAATATAGCTTTTTGTTATTTATTCTCTATATTGCTCTGTAATTACACTGAGCTTCTTGAATAGGGATTGGTATATATTATAAGAAAATATATTTCTACAGAAATATATATATATATATATATATATATTAATGTGGGGACAATTAATCTGAATCAGAAAAATCAGAACGTTTTGGGGTGTCGGAATCGGTATCGGAAAAATTTGATTCTTTTAATCGTCTTTATTTGGTTTTGTTTAAAACAAAATTTTCCACTTCTGGTACTAATGATAATATAATAAATATTTACTGGTTTTTAACTACCAGTAAAATTAAAACCTAGATCAATCATCGCAAGTGTTTTCTTTTACATTTGAGAAAATAGATGCGTATAATATATATATATATATATATATATATATATATATATAAAGGTAGGTTTTCTCCATGATAAAAGCGTTAAGTGCAAATTCAAAATGTAAGTTTAGTAAGCCAATTTAATGCATATTTTTAAAAAAGTAAACATTTATTTGTTTATAAATCAAATTTTTCAACGTAATCACGTTTTCATTAGGATAGACAGTTTTTTTTATTTTTTCAGTTTTTTTTTCTTTTATCCCTCATGGCATGATGCCAGTAAGAAAAACAAGACTCTTTCTGTGTTATGAATGGTAATTTTTAAACATCCAGGTTGGGATATCCGAGTGTGGTCACATACTAAAGGATGTCTCACATTTTGAATTTGCACTTACACAATGCTTTTATCACAAAGAAAACATATCTTGATTGATAAAATATTTGGTAAAATTCAGTTGTGACATGTTTCTAAAGTGGTTGTGCACTCAGTACTGAGAATGGCATTTGACTCCAAAATATATTTAAATTATAAATTTCAAGCAAGTAAAATTTGTTTGTTTTCATAATATTGTGTTGTAATTTGGCTTTCAAGTGCACCTTATGTGTATACTTTATTTATATACATATATATATATATATATACATACATACATACATACATTATTTTTACAAATATATTTTTATGATCCACATATAAATGTGTGTGTGTGTGTGTGAGATGTTCACTAATAATCATCAGTGTGGCTCATATAATGCTACGACCAGTCTAATTTCATGAATCCTAAACCAAAGTCACTATTGGTCAACTATACTAAATGTGAAAGAAATAAACCCTATATTTTATTTACAAATACTTTGTGTTTCAGAAAGTTTTGGATTTACCAATGAAGCAAGTTTATTTAATAAATTTCATATTTCTCTCAAAGTGATGGACTTGAACGAAGCTTTTAATAATTATTTTTTTATCAAAACATTTATTATAACACACACACACACACACACACATTGAAATCTTATTATACCTATAATACTTGCATAAGAATAAAAGAAACTTATTTTTAGCTATGTGAGAAGAATTCTGTTTTCCATTTTAATTCAGTTAAAGTTCTCAAAATTCAGGGGGGGGGGGCTTCCTGGAGCTAACATTTAATCTCTATATGAAACACAGATATTTGAGTGTTCCATTAAAGTTCTCTTTTACTTCTCAAACGTTGAGTTAGTATAGAATAAATAACATTCATTTTCTTCTTCCCAATTGACCAATTGATTACTGGGGCTAGGACAACAGCATATTCTTTTCATTGTTTTGACTCTAGCGTGGATTCGTTTCTTCCCTCAGATTGTGTATGCTTTTATATAGAGTGATGTGGTTCTCGGTTGATTAACTGTGTCTGTGTCGGATATATATTTGAGAGTCAAAACAATGAAAAGAATATGCTGTTGTCACAGCCCTATTGATCAGTTAAATATATTTCCTTCCTTTCCAGAAGGTTAGACACAAGGTCAAATGCAAGTTTGATGAAAGTGTTTTTGTGGAACCAAACTGGATTTGAAATTGGCACGCCCAGGTTTTCAATCAGTGTCATTAACTGCTTAGCCACTGTCATCTTTGTTAAATATGTTATAGTATATCTTTCAAGTGGTTTCTTGGTTTTACTGAATTCCGTGTCGATTTCATTTTAACTTTGAACATTATGTTATTTTGAATACTTAGTTTTGATTTACTTGTAAAGGGGAGCATCCCTATGCCAGGTGGTCTTGACAAACCTTTGTACGGAGAGAGCTTAGATACTCGAGAACAATAGTAGGCATTCAAATTCTCTTTCTTTTTTCTCATTTTGTTCAAGCTGGAGATGACGCATCATGCTAGATGCCAGACATTCACCCACTATCTCATATATTCCAACTGAAAGCTCTTTTCAAGATTCTAATCTCTTTAAATGCAATTGTTTGCATCTCTCTTGCACTTGGTTCACCACATATTTGTCAGGTAATTTTTTAAGTTCTTTTCCATGAGTATGGTTGCTCCTATAATTACTGGATAGGTGGAGATCTTCCTAAGATTCCAGTTTCTTTTCATGTGTACATGAGACCTTCGTACTTTGTTATCCCCCCCCACATCCCCTAGCTCTGTTTAACCTAGCACCATTGGGAACACTAACTTCTACCAAGGTTGCTTCTTCCTCCTTGTTCCATATCACTATGTCAGGTTTAATAGCTCTGTTTTTCTAGGTACGTAGCTGTGTGAATTGCATAATCATAGTGGATGGTATATGACTTATTTCGAACGGTTCTTTCTCGTATTGTTCCCAAGAGTGGTTGCTACATTCGATATTGAACTTTTTACAAATAATTACATATTCCATTGTGTCACATTGTATAGTAGCTGTCCCCCAACAGAACCTTACAGCTGGATGTCAGGTGGATCACATCCTACTTCTATGTGGCAGAAAGTTTGTGAATATTCAAATGATATTAAAGCGAAACAAATAACTGTAGTGGTTGTGACTCAACAGGTCACGGGTACGTGTATCTACTCTGAAAACTTTGTACTCCTATGGAACATGGAATATGTAGAATACTAAAAATAAAAAAAAGGCTCCATGATATGACATCCAAGGGAGATTATTAGTGTAGTCTGGCAGAGCTGCCAATCACGAAATAGAAGAATGTGCAAGTTTCCCATTTATATACTGCATACTCATATTGACACAAGCCTGGTCAATGATGCTCTTGGCGGATGAGGAAGGAATCCCAACGGCTTGCGCAGTGGATGAACCAGCCTGCAGTGCCAACGCGGTCAACAAGGGTGATGTACAATTTGACTTGAGTCTGCCTCAGCCATGGGATGCAGCTGATTGCATGTGTGCAGGCTGTCCCGGCCCGTCCTTGCCTCTGTACTTTTGCTTTCAGCGGAGAGGGTGCTAGCATGACTGGGCAAGCTGCTTATTCCTCCTTTGCCTAGGCTGAGAGAGAGAGGTGAAAGTCCTGTGCCGATGGAGTGAGGGCATACCGGCAGTTCTGAGGGACTGGAAGCCGTAGCGTGATCTCTGCACTGAGGCAATTGGAGTATGATGGTCATGCTCTTGCTGAAGAGAGCTCCAATTGGACTCACATCACTCCTTTAACACGGACACTAACTGACCTCCGCGTCATTGTCGAAATCAACGGACTGCCCGAGAGAGAAAGAGACTCATATTGACACATTAGTTCCCATTAGGTCACTGAAGTTAAGCAACGTTTAGCCTGATCAGTACTAAATGGGGGTACATTTGAGAATACTAGATGCTGCATGCGAGAGAACTCTGCTTATTCTAGCAGTGTTTCTTCTAGTGTTAGATTTTGTCTTGCTATTAGACTCAAGCAGTGCCGGTTCAGGAGAGGTATGGTGGCAAATTGTGCAACCCTTGCTTCTACAATAGATTCCTTGTGCATGTAACCTTACAGAGATTACTCATTGTTTCTTGAGACTAAACAGAGGCTGATTGCCACTTGCGTGAGATTTACGAATGCAGAATGATTTCAGATTGGTAGGACACATAGCAAGTAAATGACGACTAAAGCAACTACTGTATTCTAAAAAAAAGTTTCAAGAAAGAAAAATCAGAAAAGGTGCAGATTAAGATTAAAAGATATAAGAAAAAGAAAATTTTGGAAAGATGAAGGAATATCAATCTTAATGATTGTTAAGACCACGTGAAAAACGTAACTGAGGAGAAGTGGTGAAGTACAATCATGGCTGATTTCATAAAAAATGTTATGATTGCTTTTCCACACAACAATCATGCATTGTTTGACACTTTTTTTTTAAAATCCTTTTCACTACAAACAAGGCATATTGCCACTTGGACCCAAGGGCCAACCAATCAAGATCATGTCTGTAAGGGTCTATGTGGAGAGTTGAGCAATGAGATGTCTTTACGTTACATTTAAACTTATGCATATTAATATAGTCAGTGAAGCAAGAAACATGGAGGGGATTCCAAGGTGTAGCAATCTGAGGGAAGAAACTATTATATTTGCAGTTTCAAAATAATTTTCAAAATTGTTAAAAGATTTAAAAAGTCAACGATAAAGAGGATGCAAAAAAGTACAATTTTCAAAATTTAAATCCATCATGGGTTCTTCTTTGAGTGCCTTTGAAGCATAAATTATGCGACAATTTCACATTTATTTTTATGGATTATAATTGAATTATGCAAGATATTTCAATCTGCAATAATTGAGCGGTAGAGGGTAAATAAGGCAGTGCCAGATTGTATGGTCCCCCTTTTCATGCTTTTTATGGTTGAATTGATTAATAACTTTTCATTGTCCCATTCTTGTTCGTAGATGATTGCGGGTCTTCCACTGAACCCACGGTGCTTCAGAGCCCCGAAGGGAAATTCTGATATTGTATACACCTCTGAAGTCTGATCTCTTCCTGAGATGTTGTTAGGAGCTAGGCCTTGCTGAGGAAGCTTCTGCTTTACTTCAGTCGCTAGGTTTGTAGTCCCATTTGGTTATAGCAGCTTTTGATCACTCCATTCTTATTCTTAAAAAAAAAAAAAAAAATTTAAAAAAAACGCAACTGAACATTTAAGAAAAAGAAACACTTTAAACCAGGTCTTTGATCATTCACTTGTATTTGTATTTATTTGCCTACCCACACAAAGAAACTATCAACAAGAAAAGCACTGCAATACATATTTTCAGAAATAAATTCCAAATGTTATAATCATCCATTTTTTTTGGTATTTAGAATGTTGCAAGTGTCCCTGCACTTCAAGGTGGACAACAACAACATCTCATGCCTGTTCTCCATATCTTTTGTTCCAAAGAGTTGACATCTGATAGGTTATTTTCATGGCATGTGCTCGACTGAACTTCAATCTATGATCTCACCTGTAAAACATTCACAACAAACACTCATCTAGCTACAACCACTATAATCAAGTTTCTCTACTATCTGAACCTAAAACTAAATGTAAATTCCATGAGCAAAGTTTTTTCCTAGAAATACCCATTTGTGGGGCATAATGCCACAGTGCTGCTTCTCAACTAACTATGACATTGTCACTTTTAAGTCCAATGTAACCAATTTCTTGTATAAATACTCAAATTTACTCAATCATTAACCTGACACTTATTAACCCGTATCCTTAAACAGCTTTTGGGTCTTGAGAAGTGGTGATCCGCCTAGTAAAAAAAAAAAAAAGATTGCATACAGTTATACCATTTCTTACACACTGAATCTAGATCTTCCCTGATCTACCACGCATTTTTTGATGCAAGAAGTGGCATGCTATGCATGGCCAAACCACCCAAGGCATACATCAAGCATCTATAATCCCACTACCATCAAGTTCTTGATGATGCATGGTTGAACAGATCTTTTCCTCCAGTTTGCAGCCACACATCCACCTGATCATCATGTTATCATTACACCAAAGTGGTTGCAGATCAGAAGTGTCTGGGGTGCATGTCTCACTGTGAGGCAATTTGACAAAATGGACACAGGCTGAAAAGACTTGAAGGAAACATGCCTAGATGTAAAGATTGGCAGTTTTCTGAACTTTCTTCAAACAACACAAAAGAGCAACAATAGTACACCACCAACATTCAACATGTCACCCAATTATCAAGACAATGGGCGAAATTTTATAAAATAACAACCACAAACTTTCAACATGTCACTCAATTAGCAAGTAAGGAACTATCCATCCACATCGACTATAATTATTGGTTTATCTATTATGATTTAAATTAAAATGTGATTGGATAATGAAAACCTTTGTTCTAGAATACACAACAATATGCAAGAGGTGGCATTGCTGTATATAGCTGAATCACCCGAGATACCGAGCATCTAAGACATCCATGATCTTACTAATAACAACTATCTTATTGTAACTGCCAGCAGCTACTGCTCAGTGGCGAGCCACATTCAAAAATAAAACGTGAACGGTATAGAATAAAGGGGGGGGGTCCCCTTCCTTGAAAAAATATCACATTATTTTGTTTTTGCTTCTTAGTTGAAACATAGGTTAGAAATGAGTTGAACAATCCGTGTTTTAAATTAAACGGCCACGTGACCAACCTGCTTTCTGCGGGATCAGTCTGGGAGGAGAAGGTGCAATCCTTAATGGCGGACACGACGGCGACTGGGAGAAGACCGCAAAGTTTAAATTGTACACGGCTAGGCAGGCGAACTAGGGTAAATACTCTCCTTATAATTATTATCAATGAACGATGTAAGAATTTAATCGATTTCTCTTTTAATTTTCCTTGTCCAAACATCGTTACTTCCCTTCTTCGATCGTTGTCTGATTCTCCTGTTTGTTTCTCTTTTGTTACAGTTTTCACGATGAATTAATGATGTTAATTGCGAAATAAAATTCCTTATCACACATCAGTATGAAAGCCTCAAGCCTTGTCCTTTTTTTACCCACGGCCGGGTACAGTTACACTTATGAAGCATGATTGATGGGGTCCTTTCTCCCAGTTTGCAGCCAGCTGATTATTATATGTCAGATGTTTTCAGTAAATTTATTTATTACATATTATCTGGTGCTTGTGCCATATAAAAAAAGTCAAACAAACACATTTCAGGTAAAAACACTATTACATAGGTATGAGTCATGTTAAAACGAATACAAATTCTAAATAATTTTAAATACCGATAAGTACAAAAGAAACCTGAAAAATGCCAGAGACCACAATGGGTGAAATTAAAAAAGAAAAAAAAAAAAAAACAAAGAAACAACCACAAACATTCAACATGTCACTCAATTAGTGGGGAACCATCTACCTACATCAACTATAATTATTTATTATTATCTAGTTTGATTTTAGTAAAATTTGATTGGATAAGAAAATCCTCTGTTCTAGAATATACCAGATATGATGCTACATTAGTTGCTAAGTCTGCTAGAAAAATGGTTGGATCATTCTATTACTCCAGAAAGTACCCAATTCCTGATGCAATCATCTATCTCTATAGACAAGGCATGAAGCCACTTGATGTAAGAAACTAACAAGAACAAAAGATAATTATCACAAAAACAGGAGATACCTATTGCACTTAACCTTGAAGAGACCAAGGTTATAGGGGAAACGGTCAGCAGGAAGAGAGTTCCACAAGACTGCAGTTCTTTGAAAGAAGTTACTGGAATAGGAAATTTTATTAGAATGGGGCATGAAAACAGTAAATTGATGGAGATCACTAGATCAATGAGCCAAACAAACTGGAACATAAGTAGGGAATAGATCAGACAATTCTGAGGAGCACACATCAATAGTATTTATAGAAAAGATTGGGACTAGCAACATCACGTCTGTGAGAAGAAGAAAGAAAGGGTTGGCCAATCAAATTACAGATAGGCTTCTGCACCTTATCAAGAACCCTCAAATGAAGCAGAGACTCACCAGCTCAAATATGACAACAGTACTTCATACATGGTCTGATAGTCGATTTGTAGAAATAAATAAATAGCCTTAGATGTAAGACAGTGTTTAGAGCGATAGGGATAACTGATTTTTGGAGAATCAGAAAAAGTAATGAGTTTAATATATGAACTCCGAGAAAGGTTTGATTAGAAAGAAGTTTTAGAATCGATTTGTTCTTAAGAGCAGAACTATCCATGAGAATGTCAGGAAGAAAAGGGATACATCTACAATTGAAAGACACAAGCAAAGTCTTAGTAGGATTAAACAAACAAGCCATTTTGCACCCAAATCCATAACTGAACCCAGGTCAACTTCTTGATTAATTGAGAAAGGAAGGTGGTCAAGAAGCAACACATTTGAAAAGGCCACTCTTTCTTGCTTTAAAAGAATACAAAATCGTCTTAACAATCTAGTGACTAGAGATAATCTCTACTGTTCTCTACAGCCTCCTTTAACAAAAGAGACATTGCTAGCCTTTTTCTATTTCATCATTATTCCCATGCTAGGTGCTCGACTGAGCTACAATCTTTGCTTTCTCATAAAACATTCACAGCAAGAACTCGCCTTACTACTGTAAAGAACTTTTCATTTCTTACTTTGTGTGACTAACATCAAATAGAATTTCCATGAACAATGTCACAATGGAATTGCTTCCTTGTAGGCTACAAGTAGGAGGGTGGAGGGATTACTGTAAAAGAAAAAAAACTATATGTGTTCATATACTTTCATAAACATAAAAATACACTTGCTGGGGAGGGTGATCTATAGATTTTAATTTTACTAGTAGTTTCAAATCAATAAATATCTATTTTATCTTTAATATAAGTCATGGAAAATGAAGTTTTAAAACGAAACAATTAATTAAAAGAATCGTTTTTGGCATCAGGAAATAGGGGTACAAATTTATCCACTTAATAGTCTTAGCACTAATATATATATATATATATATATATAGATATCTTTATCTCTCACTTCATAAAATTGCTCTAAAATTGTATACGATTGTGGTTTTCCTTCTCACAACACCTGTCAATACCATATTTATTTTTCAGCGCAAAACAATCTAACGAATTAATCTAAAAATATCTAAAAAAAAAAAAAATTGCTATCTCATTCTCACGTGCGAGAATTGAACTATTTTTTCAGGAAAAATTAATCTTAACAAAATAGTAACTTTTGTTCAATTAATTGTATATGATAATTATTGTGTTTCACCTTTAAATAATTTTCATCCTCAATGGCTTAATCTATTATATAAAGTAAAGTCACTCCGCCCTTATTCCCTTACATTTATGCTCAATAGCTTTATTATAATTATTGGTATAAAAATCTGTTTTGTTAGTCAGATAGGGCACACATTGGTCCATGTTGTTAGAAAGAAAAATTCAATTTCCAATCATTTCCATAATTAATCCCATCAACAGTTTTGTTTCATTTATTAATTTCATAGATGGAGTTGAAGGTTCTAATCCGGTTATTGTCCCATGTCATCATAATACTATTCAAATCACTCGGTACTAATTTTGGTTTTTGTCCAGAATTCAGCCAAATTAAAAAACAAAAAATACAGAAAAAGCTTTATAATGTACATATCCTCCACAGAATGAGAGTGTTATATTCCAAAAATCACATCAATTAATATTTTTTTTTTGTCAATTATTACAGGGCTGGTTTTGAGCTTGGTAGTTCGAATCGAGTTTCTCCCTTTATTTATTAAAAAATAGCGGAGCGAGACACATAAAATTCCTCATAAAATTTTATTGTCTTAATTAAAAAAAAACAAAAAACTATTTGATCAATTTACGTGATTTTGGGAATATGACATTTTCATTCCGAGATGGATAGGTATGTACATCATACCGACTTTTCTGTATTTTTGTTCTTTTAATTAGGTTGAACTCTAGACAAGAACCCTAATTTTATAACAAGTAATTTTACTTTGTTCATTGGGGTATGAGTTTATTATAGCAGCAAAAAATAAATTTCTTAACAACTCTATTTTAATGTTTTATATTTTTATTATATTTTATTTTTGTTTGTCCAGATTATTTTTTCACATAAAAACGATTCATAAGTAGGAATTTCGGGTTTGAGATTATTTTTGTGTGTCTTCCTGTTTGTAATTAGTTGGTAATTTATAGAGCTTGCGACCATGGAAAAAAATTTGTTTCGACATTAAAACAGTTTTATGCTGTTTTTTTATTACGTCTTACTAAATGAGGTATCATTTCCATCAAAATCAAGTTAGTATTATGCATGTAAAACTGAGAAAAGCACGTTTTAAAAATGTTAATATTATGTGAAAGAAACTGAAGTGGAACAAGATGGCCACCAAATCTGGCCTAATGTCGGATTTATCTAAAAAAAATTGAAACTTGAATTTTAACTCAAAATGATTCCACATTTAATAATATTTATTAATAATATAAATTAATACTACCTCCGGTCGGAAATAGTAGGTACAGAATTAAAACTGTCTGCGTTTTAGGTTTTGTCACACACCATTTCAATGTTTTAGGGGATAACTGGTAGTACTTTAGAACATGCTTAATTGAAAAAGGACAATTTTCGTTCTAAAAGTCATTTAGAGTTTAATCTATGCACATTACTTTGTTGACTGTTATATAATCTATTTTAAAAAATACCCGCAGTGGCTATGTAAATATGGAAAATGTAGTTGATGCCAATAGGAAAGGTAAAAAAAAAAAAAACAGAAGTGATAAGAGAGAATTGACAAATTCAAGACGAACAGCAGTTCTGCAAGCATTGTTACAAAGGTCTAAAGGGCGCATCCTAGAACGAGGTGCAATCAAAGATGTTGCCACAAAATTCGGTATAAGAAGAAATACTGTAGGCAGAATTTGGTCACGAGCACTAGACAGTTCGTCCGATATATCGGTGCCAATGGATTCTTTGAGCCGTAAGTTTCTCTGTGACCGAAAAAAGAAGGACTTTAGTTCACAGTTGGCAAAAATAAACATCATTCCCTTGAGAAAAAGAACCATTTTGAGGTCTACTGTTAAATCATGTGGAATACCTAAGACAACGTTGATTGCAAGGATGAAAGATGGCAAAATTCGTGCACATTCAAATGCTGTAAAACCGCTTCTCATGATAGAAAACATGAAATGTCGCGTTGATTTTTGCTGTTTGCAGTTGGATTTAAATCGAGGAACTTTTAGAGAAATGTTTGATGTCATACATATTGATGAGAAATGGTTTTACATGAAGTAAAATGCAAGGAAATTTTATTTAGGCAAAGACGAACATGACCCTTTAAGAACCACTAAAAGCAAGCGTTTCATTACAAAGGTAATGTTTCTTGCTGCCGTGGCTCGACCCCGTTGGAATTCACATCATAAATGTTACTTTGACGGGAAGATTGGAATTTGGCCATTTGTCAAACAAGAGGCACCTAAACGTAACAGCAGAAACAGGCCTGCTGGAACAATGGTAACTAAAGTCATGGATACAATCACAAAAATTCAGATTCGTAAATTCCTTGTTGAAAAGGTCCTTGTTTCCACACGGAACAAATGGCCAAGTGGATCCATTGCACAACGAATCATAATTCAACAAGGCTATGCTAAGCCACACGTACATCCAAAGGACCCGGTGTTCAAACAAGAATCGGAGAGATTAGGGCTGAACATTAAACTGGTTAACCAGCCTGCAAACAATCCGGATCTGAATGTGCTTGACATACGTTACTTCAATACAATCCAATCCATTCAACACCAAAAGTCTCCAAAAAATATTGATGAATTTATTGAAGCAGTTGAAACCAGCTTTCAAGAATTAGAAAAATCAAAGTTGAACAATATCTTTCTGACATTGCAGGCAGGAGACAATGGAACGAATAATTTTGGCTGATGGTGGCAACAATTACAGACTTCAGCATATGTCAAAAGCACAGCTAGAAAGAAAAGAAAAACTTCCCACTTCAATTTTGATATCAGAAGAATTGAAAAGTAAATTAACACAATTGAATAAATAGTTAGATGTTTTGGCTTTTTGCATTATTTTTTTTGTATATTTATTTAATCATACACTGTAAGAATATAAGTACAATCAATTGTCGATTTAATTAAGTATAATTATTTGGTTAACCTGTATTTCCTTTCAAAAGTACTGCCTTATAAAACTTGAAACTTGTATGCACCAAGTATTTCCGACCAAACTGAAAATTTTTGTGCACCAACTATTTCCGACCGAAGGTAGTAATATTTATTATATAAATTAATAATATTTAACAAAAAAAACACAAAAAAAAAACCAAACTACTCTTAGTGACTAAACAGATGTTTTCATGTGCTTCCATGGCCGTGATCATTATAAACTGCCAAGGAGTTTATTAAATAAGTTTTGCTTTAAAAGTAAAAATTTATAATTATAGAAATTAAGAAATAATAAAAATAGTAAGTGCTTCTTTGTTATTAGAGCAAAATTCGAAAATCAAATTTTAAGCAAAACCAATGCTATCTACTTAATTATCATGTAGCAGTAATGAATATATCTATTTAATTATCATGTAGCAGTAATGAATATATCTACTTAATTATCATGTAGCAGTAATGAATATATTTACTTAGTTATCATGTAGCAGTAATGAATATATCCCCCAAAATTGGAAAAATGATAAAGTAGAAAAGTAATTATTAACAAAAACTGTTTTCAAATAAAATTAGCGAAAATTGAGTTTTGCTGAAAAAAAAGAAAAAAAAAGGAAAGAAAATGGAGAGTTCCAATCGTAACAAGAAAGGTAATTATAATTTGAAAATTTAGAAAATCTCAGGCCAGCCAATTTAGCAAAACTTAATTTTCGCTAATTGTCTTTGAAAACTGTTTTGATCAATAATTAATTTTTTTACCTTATCGTTTTTTTGGTATTTTTTCATGTCCATTATTGTGACATGACAATTACATAGATATCATTAGTTTTACTTGAAATTAAATATTTTGATTTTTGAATTTTGCACTAATAACGAAGTAGCACCAAATATGGGATTCACGGGTGGGAGAAAGGGTTTATTTGATTTCTTAATTTTTTCCAGATAATGGGTTACACTAGTACGTTATAAAACAAAATATGCAAACCAGATAAGATTTTTTAAAAAATGACCAATTATGACAGATTTCTGAAAATGGTCAGATGTGTGATTGAAATATTAACTCTTTTTACTTTAGGGTGGCAAAATATATCAAGGGAGATAATTCATCTCAACTTTTTTTAGAATGCTGAGACCCATTTCTTTCAAAATAATATATTTGGTTAAATAAGAAATAACCAATAATTTTTACAATTAAAAATTGGAAACATCTAATATTTTTTTTATGTAAAAACCAAAAAGTCTGAAGAAGAATATCCATTACAATAACATAAATATTACATGAAAAATATAGGCATTTCTTTATTTTAACTTTCTGTGGTTTTCATTTTTGGGATAGTTTGATTTGAAGAAAATGGAGACAATCACAAAATTCATGGAACTTTCGTCAATAATTTCTCTGGAAATGGATCTGAATAGCTTAAATTTGCATTTTATTTTAGAACAGAAAAAATGATTTTTTTTCCCCTCCAAAACATGTACCTAATGAACAGAAATGATATTCACAATTTTAATTTATGACAAAAACTGTCTGTTAAAAAAAAAAAAAAAAAAAAAAAAATTTAATTCAATAAATGTGCAGTAATTAATGTTTTGTTAATGCATTTGTTTTGGTTTTCCGAAAACTTTCACAAAAATTCCGTACATTTCATGATTGTCTCCCCTCGCCTTGAATCAAACTTTTCCAAAAATTAAAACCCTAAGCTAAAATGCAAAAGTGCCAAAATATGTACCAGTTAATGTTAGCCATTGTTTTTTTAACCACTAACTCTAAGTGATAAGGTAAAATGATACATAATCGCCTATAAATTTGTGTGGTTTTATGATATTGCCATTTGGACTTAGGGTTAGTGAGAAAACAAAATAAATGGTTCAAATTAATTAATATTTATTTCCTAATTGAGATTATTTGACATGAAATGTGACTGATCTGGCTGTGATAGACACTGGTCCATTTATAAATAAAACAAATCACTAATCTTCAGATTAGAAAAGATAGAAATACATGTTTGGCTGAAAAAATTGAAAAAAGCTTTTCACTGCTGACCTTTATAAAACAGGTTTTCTTAGATTCCTTATCAAAAAGAGCGGGAAACTAAGACGCAGGACAATTACAATTTTTGGTTCTTCTCCAGAATTTCCCCTATATTAAAAAACAAAAATACAGAAAGAGATGTATGATGTACGTACACATGATGGAACAAATTCAAAAAAATCATCTAGTAGTTTTTTTTTGTTTTTTAACTAAGAAAATCAAATTTCATGAGAATACAAGTACGGACTGTCTTGCTCCACCATCTTGAAGAAACAATGGGAAATAACTCAATAATTCAAACCTGTGAAATTTTTATTAGTAATGCCTACAATTTCCTATTAATCAATTAAAATTATTAAAAAACAAATTGTTTATAGACGAAAAAAAAATAATTGATCAATTTATGTGACTTTTGGAATATGATCTTTTCATTCTGTCACAGGTGCATACATCAAAGCTTTAAAAAAATGTTTGTTCTTTAATATGGGGTGAATTTTGGACACAACCACCAAATTTTTCATAAACTTATTGAAAAGTTTCCGTCCAAAGCGCAAACAGCCGCTTTCAATTTGGCTGAGCAAATTGATAAAGCAACAACAACAACAACAATAGAAAGGTATCGACAAAGTGAAAGATTGAAAGCCTGGGGCTTCCATTTTTTTCTTTTTTACCTGAGAGGCCATCATTTTGCTTGAGAGGTGTATTCGGCAAGCCTTCAGAGAAAAAAACTTCAACATCTGTCATTTCTTTTAGGCAGGAAATACACTCAGAATTTACAGTGAAAAAAAATTAAAAGAAATAAAAAGCCGAGAGTAAAATCCACCACTGAACAAAATTTATCAAAAGCTAAAAAATAAAAAAAAATAAAAATAAAAACGGAAGAAAGGGAAGAAAAAAGGAAAACGTAGGACAAAAGAAAGAAAAAAATTTTGTAGTTTGCTTATAGCATTATGCGTAGTGTGAAAGGAGATGTGTTTGAAAGTTTGTAGGGAACACCGTGGACATGAGTTAGTATATAAAAAAATAATGACAATATTAGAAGGAATTTTCAATTATATTACTTGTTGATACTCCTAATTTTCTCCAGGGAAGAAAAAAAAACAAAAAAAACAGAAAAGTGTACAACTGTTCGGTGAAGCTTTTCTTTTGTCTGTTTTTTTTTCTTTAAATTTATTTCTATAAGTCAGTGTCGCAAAATTTTCTACACTGATGATTTTGAGTGTTGTAATATGTGAATACATCATAATATACACACACACACACACACACACACACACACACACACACAAACAAATGACAAAAATTCCAAATTTCAAGATGATATCTTACCGTTTATTTCTTTAAGTAAATGCTCAATTTCAACATATTTAAAGAAATAAACGGCAAGATGGTCAACATTTTGAAATTTGGAATATAGACTTTGGTCATTTATTTGTTTATACTGTTACATCGAGCTTTGTAAATTAAAGGATTGATATAAACAAAAGGTGAAATATAATTGAAGCATTTTTTCATCAACATATATGCTTTTTATTTATTTTTATATAAACATTTAGTATTGCTACACATTCATGAATATATTTCAATCAATTAGTTATAAATGAATAAAAACTTCATCAGGCAATGTTACTTTTACAAAAGTCAAGCCCTTAATTATAACTAGTTAACTGAAACATATTTACGAATATGTAGCAATCCCTAAGTGTTTACGTAAAAAAAATAAAAAGTATATCTTACTCTACTTAGGTATTGACACTTTCATATAAAGCACGTTAAATTCATTAGATGTTTTTCACCTTTGAATAATATTAACCTGGAATAATATAAACACAAGAAAAAATTGATGAAAATAAAAATTGAATAAATTGCAATATTATCACAGTGTTGTCTCACTGGCCGACTGACATTTATTAACCCTTGTCTTCAAGTGGTTTTTGAGCCTTAATAAATGGTGACTCCCTAACACACACACGCACATATATATATATATGTGAGAGAGAGACAGACAGCAAATCTGCATCATTCCAACTTTCTTTTGTTGAATACTCTGACTGTTGATTATGCCAGCTGCTTACAAAAATTACATTGTTTTATAAGTACTTAATTCCTTCTATTTAAACGTCAACTGTCAACAGCTCAGAGGAAAGTGCTAGCCCCATGAGACCAAGGTTGGCTCTGTTGATGGAGTTAAAATTTTCCGACCAGCAGTAATTATCACTTCCTACACTGTATAAGCATGAAACACGAGTGTCTGTAGGTATAAAAAATTAATATTTATTTAAATATATAAGTGACCGTGTCTGTCTGAGGAACGGTCTCTATCAAACTTCTGTCAATATTTGGTCTACAGACTTGAAACTTGCTATAAAGAGGATTTAGACCCGTGGAACAAATTCAATTTGCCCTTTATCCGGTAAAAATAGCTGCTAATGGGTCAAACTTTTCTTAAATGGCATTTGGAAGGCATAAGTCGACATTCAGGACCCTTCTACACATGCACAATTATACATTTAGACATTAAACAACACATTATTTGGTAGTTTTGGATGTGTATGGATTTAGGTTGGATTGCAATGAATAAGGCTGGAATATGTTCAGGTTTTGATTTTTAGCTGATAGCACACAAGTCATATTTTCTTTTTACTTTTGAAATCACTACTATATATATGCGTACATTATAAAAATCGAATAGAAAATTGATCCTATAGTAATAAATACGAAATTTTGCATAAATTAAAATATATTTAAGCATATTTTACGACCAGCAGCAATATATATATACACATATATATATATATATATATATATCTTCTTATTTATTTTTTTACAATCTTTTTGACTGAGGATTTGGCTTTTAGAAAAGCAACATTGCCTGATGATGTCTAGTTATTTATAACTAGTTGATTGAACCATACTCATAAGTGTGTAACAATACGTAAATATTTATGCAAAAATAAAAAAATTATCTTGCTCTACTTTGGTATTGATCACTTTTGTATAGATCTCATTTTATATTTATTGGATGTTTTTCATCTTTGAACAACATTACCCTAGAATAATTATATATATATATGTTTATTTCATTACATTTCACCTTTTAGTTATACCAATCCTTTAATTTATGAAGCTCGATGTAACTAAACATATACAAATAAATGACAAAAAGTCTATATTCCAAATTTCAAGATGCTGTACATCTTATTTATTTTTTTTCAGCATGTTAAAATTGAATTAAATATTTTAATATGCTGAAAGAAATAAATGGTAAGAGGGACAATATCTTGAAATTTGAAACAGACTTTTTGTCATTTATTTATATATACGGGGTGAGCCAAAAGTAGATGGACCACGTTTTGCATTGGTTTATGTATCAGTTATACTAATGCAATTCTTTATTATAATTATAATCTGTCCATCTACTTTTGGCTCACCCTGTATGTGTGTGTGTTTTAACTCTTATAATGCATATTACAGCATTTTATAATTAATAGGAGAAACCAGGGGAATAAAGTTATAGGAAGATATTTGATGTTCAAATTAGAAAAGGGTAATACCCTTTTCTAATTTGAACATCAAATGACATCAATAATTATGTAAGTTTTAAAATACCAACATTAAGCAACAATTGGTTAAAACTAATCACAAGGAGAGTTGCCACTAAGAGCCATGACATTTTTGTTTAATTCTAAATCTTCGATAAAAACAAGAAATGAAAAAAAGAAAAATAGGAATAATTTTTTATATAAGAATGCCTGAAAATAAATAAAAAACACAAAACTGAGGAAAGCCGCAAATAATCGAGATTATGTTAATGCCAGATGTATCACCTCTCTTGAATGAATATACCAGAACTGGAAACTATTAGACATACTTATTGCTCAGGGTGTAAAGTAAGCAGACCAATAAATGTCTAGAGACTGCAGGAATTTCCTATAACCTTCGCAGAAATTTATCGATCTGCTTACTTCACACTCCAAAGCATTAAGCATGTCTGCCTTAAACAGTTTTCACTTCCTGTATATTTATTCAAGGGAAACAACTTTTCTAATGTTGATAATATGTTCAAGAATTCTCAAGATGTTCTCAAGAATATCCAGTTAAGTAAAATCGTAATGATGATTAAAGTAAAAAGCAAAATAATTTTATATAAAATTCTTCTTTTAAAAAGATAATTGCATATTATATATATATAAAAAAAAATGAATGAATAAAAACCAATTTAATTTTGACTTTAAAAATTTCTTAAGGAATATCGGTTTTGTTAAAAAATAAATATACATAAAAAGTTTTAACAGATTTTTATAAATGTTTCAGCTCTGGTTATTTAAATTCATTAAAAAAACAAAAAAAAATATTTTATTGGATAAAAAAAATTTGTTTAACTCAAACAATTTTTAAGAAAGAAAGTGAAAAATTTCTCTGGCATTTTGCAGTATAGACAACAAAAAAGTGATAAAAATCAAATAACTGTTACCAAAGGCAAGATAAGTTATTCTTCTACAAAATACTGCACCCAATAAATGCCATCGTGATATTTGAGTGCGTTTCTATTAAGTATATTGTTTTATTTATGATTTTGGAGCGAGTTTCAAGATTCCCCAGATGACATGTTGGCTATATTTGTTTTGTCTATTCTTCACTACTTATTTTCGAGTAAATAAACACTTTCAAATAAGTTAAACCATAAAACATTTTATCGAGGTAAGTAGAAGAGTAACTTATCTTGCCTTTGGTAACCTTTATTTGTTATATATATATTTTTTTTTTTTACTTTTTCGTTTTGTTGTCTGTAGTAAAAAGATACCCAATTTCTCTTTGAATATCAAATTTTCTTATCTCCATTCCAATTTTTAGTGCCACCATTTGAAAGCCAATTTAAATGACTTTCTATTCGATAATTTAAATGCTTTCAAATCCCCTTCAAATTTTGAGGGGTCACATTACATTTTCTGTAAGGTTTGGCAATGCATTTGAAATTTTCTTGGAAATTAAAAAATTTCAATCAGAAAAATCGAATTTAGTTTGTTTTTTAATTGGCCATCTTAATTCAAGATTCATTAATAGGTGATTTTCCAGAGATTAATTTTTCAAGGATGCCAAGCAAATGAAAGCAGTAAAAATTAAGGGGTGTCAAACAGGTGTTCATTCAGGACTACAAATCCATTCTATATATATAAGTTGACTTTTTCTTGTACTGACATTGATATTAAAAACCTACTTTTTTCTATTCGTATTTATTTGCTTCCCATGAAAGCAAAATGTGACACAAGGTCGTTTTTAATGTAGGGAGAAAACCAGCCCCCTAAAAAGGGTCATTCTAGAAGTAAGCAAAAATAAAAATTGCTTAATATGGAGGTTTTGCTCCATTGACTAAGGACAAATTAAATGTAGCATCAGAACAGATACTACTTTCTCTATTTAAAAATTATTAAAACAAACTTCTTAATATACTCAGTCATGGATATGAGTGACTACATGAAGGTTAACTAATTTGAATATTTCTTTAAAAAAAAAAAAAAAAATGAACGTTAATTAATAACATTCATTTTTTATGGTTTCTTATTAGATGATTGGCTTCATTTTACTATTACACCGAATTCTATTTATGCATAGTTTCTACATTCTGCATAATCGCATAGGATTTAGGATGAAAATGTTCTAGCATACGACATTTTATATATATATAATTGATCTTATTTTGTGTGTGTGCACATGTGAAAAGTCTCTACCAAACTACCCTCTGAATATTTGTTCTACAGAGTTGAAATTTGATATATAGGGCATTTGGACCTGGAGCACATTTTAGATTTGGTTTTTAGTCAGAAAAAATTACTGCGAAGGGTAAAAATTGAAAACAAAACAGTTGATCTTGGCAGGGTAGGTCGAATATAAAACACAACTTCTGCTGTTACTTTTGTGCATGCGCAAAATTAAACATTCTCAGCTGAAAGTCCCTTAATTTTTAAACTTTTGTATCCATCTGTCAGTAGCTCAAATGGTAACAATGTTGAAAAGATAAATAACGATAATGATTGGAGCACTAAACGTTCTGGTTAATTGTAGACGATATTACTCAAGATATTTTGTTAGAATTTTAAAAATCATTACTATATATTGATAATAATTAATAAAGAATTGACTCTACAATAAATAAGAAATCTGCATGCATTAAAATGCAATATTTATGCATTCTTTATGACCGGGCAACGCCGGACGGCCTGCTAGTGTGGGTGTATATATGACAATAATAATTATATAAGGTAAAAAGACAACCAAAGGATGGCCTTTGGTTGAAGAAACTATTTCAGGGAATCTTGTTCAATTTCTAGTAGTAGTGTTTTTTATTATTACTAAGTAGTAATGTATTACTAAGTAATAATACTTTTATGATTATTATCAGTTGTAGCAGTATTGTTTTGCATTATTACGATTAATAGTATTTTTTACTGTTATTTATTATTATTAGTAGTTGTAATAGTAATACCATCCTATCAAATGTGGAATTTGATGCTAAAATTTTGTGGAATCTACACCAATAGTTTTTACCCCATAAGCATTTATTATTTTAATTGATTGTAGTTTTTTAGGCAGAAAATACACTCAGAATTTACAGTGAAAAAAAATTAAAAGAAATAAGTCGAGAGCAGAAATCCACCATTGAACAAAATTTATCAAAAGCTAAAAAAGAAAAAAGAAAAAAGTAATAAAACCGGAAGAAAGGGAAGAAAAAAGGAAAACGTAGGACAAAAGAAAGAAAACAATTTTGTAATTTGCTTATAGCATTATGCGTAGTGTGAAAGGAGTTGTGTTTGAAAGTTTGTGGGGAACACCGTGGACACAAGTTAATATATACAAGAATAATGACAATATTAGAAGGAATTTTCAATAATTTTCAATTATATTACTTGTTGTATAAGATGGTAGGTCTTGATGCCCCTAATTTTCAAGAGTATTATCTTTTCTTCAGGGGAGAAAAAAAAAGTATATAACTGTTCGGTGCATATGTTTTCATGTACTTTTCAGGAGGAAGGAAATGCCTCCGATACACAACTCTCTTGGAACTGCATTCATTTTAGTTCAGGAATAGTTTTATGACACCATAGATAAAAATCATGCAAGAGGATGGGGGGGGGAGTAAAGTCTGGAGAGTGTGAAACCCACCATATTCTAATTAAAAATGCTTGTAAAATATTTGTAACTTGAAAACAATGTTTTGTTTAACCTATTAATGTCTGACTGTTCTATAAATAGGAAATCATTTTTTTTTTTTTTTTTTTTTGCTTACTCCATAATTGCACTGAAGAAAAGGTGAAATCCATCTATTTATCTTCTTTTTGAAAGGTGTTGGAACCCTGTTTAACTTTTTTGTGAAATTTGTTAAAATTCTATTTCTTTAATGATATATGAACTTGTATATATGAGTCTTGCAATGGTAAACAACTAATTTATTGTCAAAAGTGTAATGTAACTGTGTGTGAATTGCTTTGCTCCTTACCATAATGTTTAGATTTTATCTTAAATGTATAACTTCTGGATTTGTAAAATAGATCATATGTACGCAGTGTCCTATTTATAGGAGAGTCAGTATTTCACTTTCTAAATTAAAATTATGTTTTCTTTCAACTTGTGTATTCCAATGGATTTTTACTTACTGCACAAGGTTTCAACTCAACAGTAAAAAGTTTAGATGGGACTTTAAGAATCATAAAAGTAAAAAAATTCAAACATTTCACTCAACAGGTTGACTGTCAATTTGGTCAAGAAATGTGTTCAGGTTGTTTACTTTCCAAAGTTATTTATGGGAGATTGATTGTAATCTGCTGTTAATGGTGATGACGATGGCATTTGTTTCAGGAAAGAATAATAAAAAAAAAAAAAATAGGTACTTGTACAGTTTAATCAAGACATTAAAAAATGAAAATATCGAAAAAAGGTTCTATTGTACATATATTTTGAACTGAAGATCTCAAACAAAAAAAATTCACTTAATTTGATAGAGTTTTTTTTTTTTTTTTTTACAGCAGAAAAACGTTTTTATGAGAGTGTATTGAAGGCAGATCTTCGTGGGTTTTTTTTTTTTAATTTTTGTTTGGAGTTTATAAACGCCATAGGGAGATAACTCCATGTAAAGCGCTGACACTCCCTCCCCATCTTTAATACTAGCTTTTCTTCCTAAAAATCAAACCTTTTGTCACGGTATCATAACAAACTGTTTTTTTTCGCTGTAAAACAAAAACTACTTTATGAAATTAAGTGAATTTTTTTTTTTTTTGGAGAACTTCGTTCCATAACGAATACGTACAATTTAAACTTTTTTCAATATTTTCATTTTTTAATGTCTTGATTAAACTGTACAAGTACCAAGAAAAGAAATCTTAAAATCCTTGGAATTGCTAGACTTTGGAATTCCATTGCTAAACTCCTCACAGTCCCCTGTTAAACACGATCCCAAATAGTATCCATTAAGCTCCAAGTGGCAAAATATCTTATTCAGAGTAAAAAAAAGTCCATTGGAAACATTGTTTTTTTAATGAAAATGACGTCACTAGAGATTAACTAATATGAACAAAGCATTTACCTTATTTCGATCACGTAACATCTGGTGCTATGATGTCACTTCCATCTACATATTTTTTTCTAAAGTCGCTAATATAAAGAGGCTGATATGAATTGGCCTTTAAATCTAAGCAAGTTTGACGCCCCTTACCTACTGACATATTTTGTGGTGGTACGCAGAAGCAAATCATTTTTTTTTAAAAGCAACAACAAATCAAAGCAATGAATAGTTCACGGTGACATCGAGCATCATTTATAGAAGACAAAATGCAGATTAAGAAATTGTGTTTATAATAAATAGAAATCATTTTGTGAGACAAAGATGAAAAAGGATTGTCGTAAATTGCTTAAAGGAAACAGACTCATAATGATTGTCGAAAAAAGCATTTAAAAAGTAAAGCAGTTAAAAAAAAATTAAAAAAAAAAAACATATTTTTAAGCAAGAAACGCTTTTCAATCTGAAAAAGTGCTACAAGAGTTTTTGTTCATTTCTGTTGAGAAAACAAAGTTGAGGCAAGAATTGAGTCGAGATTTTGTTTAAAAAAATTTTTTTTTTCTGTAAAACATAGTTGCAGATTTTTTTTGTCTGTTTCAGAAGTGAAAAAAAAAAATCCCAAAGAAGATAAAAAAAAGATAAAATAGATAAGAAAAGAGACGTGTTTTATTAATTTGTGAGAAAAAAGAGCACAAGGTTTGGTTAAAAAACAAAGGAGGAGGGGAAGAGAGAATAAAATGTGGAAAAGAGCAATAGGAGAGGTGGAAATTATACGAAATCTAGAAAATAAAGAAATTTTGGAAATAATTACATGCGAAACAGAAATGACAACAAAAAAAAAAAAAAAAAAAAAATCAATAAAATATTATAAGGAAATCTTGAAGTTTAAAAGGAGATAGAATAAAGTGGGGAAACTAAAATACAAAATATAAAAAAAAAAATTTTCCAAAGAGAGTTTGAATGTTTGGTAGATAGATGTCAAGTGTTTTCGGTATCTCTGTACAAGGGTTCGTCAGGCCAACTTAACACAAGGATACTTCACCCTACAATTAATTCCTGGTTAAATATTCTTTGGAATATTCAAAATCCTAATAAAATGCCTTCAACACAACTACACATTGGCTCATACAAAGAATGCTTTTTTTCTTCTTTTTTTTTTTTATAAGGAAGTCACCACTTACCAAGGCCTGAAGGCCACTCGAGGATAAAAGTTAATGAATGTAAGGTGGTAGTGTAGTAATCATTACTAGTGTAAGTCGGGTAGAATTTGATTATTTAATGGTGCAACTTCTGGTGATATTACCTCAAGTAACAGCACCGAACTACTAGATACTCCACCAGACCAGAGGAATTTGTTCTGGAATCTGGCAAGATCAAAAAACACAATAATTATAACATTTTTTTAAGATTGATTGCATAGAGGTAAATTAGCCCTTTTCATTGCTTAACATTTTAAAGGTAAAAGAGAATCTAGATTGAACACTATGATATTGATGCATTAAGAGTTAGCCCCCTTTGATTCCCGAGAACTAACTGAAAACAATTTTTTTTTTAATTATGAAATAAATACAATTGTCCAATTGCTGAAGTGATATTTGACATCATTGATTGTCAGAAATTTAGACTTTATCCATTTTAGAATGAATTGTTCTAAAATTGACTATTTGTATTCTTTTCATTTTAATGTAATTTTAATATAAATTTAATTGTTACATTTTCAAATGAGTTAAAAAAGTCATTTGTTTTTAAAAATTACTATCAACCTAATATTAAAATAAAATTTTTTAAAAATCTAATATAGAATGAACAGCTAAACTGCTTTAGAACACACTTTTAACTGCATAAAAGAATCTTATCCTCTTCCCCTTTCTAATTAATTTTGGATTTAAAAATCCCTTGTCAGAGAAAAAGTTTTTAAGTTTTGTTTTTTTCCTCAGAAATAACTAGCGATTTTTAAATCCAAAATCAATTAAAAAAAAAAAAAAATTCCTTTGCATCTAAAAGGAATTTTTTTTCTTTCTAATTGATTCCAGATTTTAAAAAATTTCTCGTTTCTGAGGGGAAAAAAAAAAAAAGATCAAAAATTAAGAACTCTTTCTCTAACGAGGGATTTTTCAATCCAAAATTAGAAAGTGGAAGAGGATAAGATTCTTTTTCGCATCTAATAGCATGTTCTAAAGCAGTTTATCTACTTATTCTATATTTTCCATTTCAAGATGCTTTTATTGCTGACACTTTTTCAACTTAGAATAAAATCTAATTTTATTTCTCTTGCATATAACTTAAAAATAAACAAACAACGAAAAAAACACAAGAAAAGCTAAAATCATATTATGATTGCACGCAATGCCAGGTAGATAGCTGGTAGTAATAAAGGTAAAAAAATAAAATGAGGACATTAAATGGATGAAAATAAAAATATAAGATTTGGAAGAAGGAGGAGGGCATAAAAAAGTGAAAAGATGTAAAAGAATGAAAAGCGACATAAATAAATGAAAAGAGAAATTAACAAAGGCAAAAATAAATTTTTTTAAAGCTGATCAAACAGAAAAGAAAAACAACTTCTTTGGGAAAAAAAGAAATTGAATGGAGATTTTGTGGAAGTATTTTCCGATAAAAGGACTCAAATTGTCTGTGTGAGGGTAGAGTAATGGCTTGTTGACGTAAACTGTAGAATCAGCAAGTTGAGTCAGATTTCTGTAGAATATTTTACATTTTTTTTTTTTTTTTTACACACTAATGCCCTTGGGAAAGGCATGAATCCATACTTTCTTATAACTATGGTAGAAAATAACAGAAGTTAATCTTCAATATATTCGGTGCTCAGAGGGAGCAAAATTTGGCACTAAATGACCCAAGGGTTCATGTGGTACTAAAGAAAGAAAAAGCTTCTTTTTTTTTAAATAAGCAAATTAAATTTTGTTGGATAAATTTTTACTATAACTACAACACTCATCTTTAGATTGACAACTTTTGCAGGTCTTGGGGTATGCTGAAAACGAATATCACATTCAAATTTGGAGAAGACAAGTTTTCTGGATAATCAGACATTTTTTTCCAATGTATTACTTAATGAATTTCAGTGGCCGTTGCCATTCTTAACATAAGGAGGGGGTGTTTTGTAACATGCATGCGCATTGATACTTGTTTAGTTAGGAAAAAACATGGCCGTTTGTGAAAACATGAGGGATTACATTGGATAATAAAGGTCTGATCTAGAAAACTACTTATCTGCCTCAAATTAAACTGTGATATTCGTTTTTAGCATATTCAAAAATCTATAAAAGTCATCAATTTAATGATGAATGTTTAGTTGTAATTAAACTAAAAAAAATACCTTCTGTTGAAAATGTAAATATGTTTCGATCTCCTGGATACCAAATGAAGGAACTCTATGAATTTATAAAGAAATTACAATAGCTGAACTTTTCATTTATATTTTTCTTATTAAAAAAATAATTAAAAAAAAAAAACAAAAAAAAAAACCCCAAAAGGTTTCATAATTTTAAAATCAAAATGTGCCAAGAAAAAAATAAAATAGCAAAATCTTATAAAAAAAAAAAAAAAAAGATAAAATTAATTCGTTAGTTTCAGTAGTTTTTATTATTATTCTAGAACCCAATTTATAACAAAATCTTGTTTAGCCAAAAATTGACTATACAGAAGCAGAAGACAGGAAAACACATCTTCTGTCAGCTTGAAATAGGCCATTCTAATTTGCATATTTGCAT
>NW_027633481.1:0-5000 GCF_053919585.1 Euprymna scolopes
TTGTTTCTCCCCTGACTTGGACCGAGACCGAGACTCAAAGAACGAAAGCGACCAACGTCGACAACAACAACGACAACGGCACCCTTGACAGCGATACATACGACAAACGACAAGCAGCACGACGGCAGTGCACACGGACATCGAGGGTCAAGGTGCAGACTGAACTCGCCGAGGTCGTCGTCATCGTGGTCGCCATCGATTCCGTCTCGTCGTCGTCGTCGTCAACGTCCACGTCACAGCCGGCCGAGAAGAGAGAACAGACGACAGCGTCGACAACAACAACATCGACAACGGCACCCTTGACAGCGATACATACGACAAACGACAAACAGCACGACGGCAGTGCACACGGACATCGGAGGTCAAGGTGCAGACTGGAATCGTCGAGGTCGTCGTCATCGTGGTCGCCATCGATGCCGTCTCGTCGTCGTCGTCGTCGTCTTCGTCGTCGTCGTCGTCATCAACGTACCAACCGACCGAGACGAGAGAGCAAGCAACAACGTCGACAACAACAACGACAACGGCACCCTTGACAGCGATACATACGACAAACGACAAACAGCACGACGGCAGTGCACACGGACATCGGAGGTCAAGGTGCAGACTGAACTCGTCGAGGTCGTCGTCATCGTGGTCGCCATCGATGCCGTCTCGTCGTCGTCGTCGTCTCCGTCGTCGTCGTCGTCGTCGCCAACGTCAACGTCAACATCACAGCCGTCATCGGGGAGGAGCTGGACCAGGGCAGCGGCGGCGTAAATTTTCCCGTCACCTTCGTCGTCGCCTTCGTCGACCGACCGACCGACCGGCGTCGTGTTCGTGCTCGGAAAACCGAGGAGAGACAACGTGCACATGGCGCGTTCTCGCAAGCGGCTCCTCGGTCCGATTTTTTTGGGCGGCTTTTTCGAGCTTTTTTTTTTTTTTCTCACCCTTTCGTCCGTGCGACGGCGAACGTTAGGGGAAAAAAAAAAAAAAAAAAAAAACGACAACAACGCGGCGGACCGGGCGAACAACATCGTCGACACACACGACATTGACGACCGGTCCCCCTTTTCACAATCGCATCGAGATAAAAACGAACGAGTCCGATTCGAGCACCGAGTCGCGAGCGGGAGGACTGTCGGTGCAAGTATCGATCACTGACGTGAGCGCTTCGCCGGACAGAGGATGGCTCATCCGGCAGCCGTGCAAATCGACGGTATGGGAAGAACGAACAAGAAGAGCAACGACTTGATCGGCGGCTTGGGAACTGCGGACGGTGAAAACGGGTTAATCGACTGCGACCACGACTGCTCGATCGATCTTCTTTGGCGCTAACAAAGGTGGAGGTGGCGCAAGAAGGGACTAGCGCTATCACCGTCCACGTATCAGAAGATGCGGCGGCAGACGTCGACGCTTATGCGTTGTCGGACGAGAAGTCGCTGCAGCACGTGTACCGCGAGCGGGACGTCCAAGGTTTTGCCAGACGGAAAGAAATCGGGTGTCAGCGAACGTTCACACGGCTGTGAGATCGGACGCTGACAGGAGTAGGAGGCGGCAGGCAGGCGGCGGTTACGGCGGCGGCGCCTGCTGCTGCTCATCCTCCTGTTTGCTGCGGCGACTTCCAGGACGGGAGAGCATCGAACAACGTACGTATGGTTACAAGGGGATCAGGATCTACATAGTGCATCCCCCGCGGCTATTTTTGTTTGTTTGTTCGCTCGTTCGTTAATTCGTTCGTTCGTTCGTTCGTTACAATGTACGTTTTTCCGTTCGACGGCGGCAGAGAGCGGCGGCGTTTCTCCCTAATCCGGAGGATTTATCGGTCGCACAGCGATGGGTCGTTCGGCCGATCATCGAAAGATTCGCAGGTAGTGGTTGAATGGCAGAACGGCAGCAACAACAGCGGCGGCTGAGAGCGGCGAACGCTGAGGCGGAAGCAGAAGCTGCAGCAAACGTATCGGCTAAACATGGTGGACATAGATATGGCTGACGACGCGGGTACCACGACGACTATGGAACCAGGAAAAGGAGCCGTTAGTTGTTCCAACATATCGTTCGACACGTCGAGCAGCCCTAGGTCCACGGAGAAGCACACACACGTACCACGTATTATAACCTAACGACGATGAGCGGGCGCACGGTTGGCAGGAACGAAGGCGGCGGATCAAAACAAGTTGGAGCGCGGGGCGACAGCGATAACGGTGACAGCCCTAGGCGGCGGAGATGCCACTTTCTGACGCCTTTGCGACAAGCCCGTAGAGACGTTCCGGACCACCACGAGGCAAAGAGTCGCTGCTCCGACGAACCGACACACCAAAGTGTGCTTCCTACCGAACATGTTTTATAAAACTTTCAAACTGGAAAACCCCAGAAATGGTGTTGGTATTTGTCCAGACCCACCTCCGACACCTGAAAATGGTGGTCAAAAAAAACGTCGATTATACGAAGCGACATTTCTGGTCGGCGATTTTCCAGTTTTACGCCTACTGCCACATGGGGATGTCGGTAGGCGTCGCAAAGTGCCTTCTCGTACGCCTAGGCACACCAGGACTTTGTCATTTTTTTCCCCCTCGACATTCCTGGTCCGGTCTATTCCGATTTTACACCTACCGCCATGTGGGGGTGGCAGTAGGCGTCGAAAAGTGCCTTCTCGACCGCTAGCGACACCACTACTTTATCGAGCTCTGGAGGCCCGCACACCGACCCGGGGGCCGCGGAGTCGACCCCGGGGGCCTCCGCCTCTCGCCGCCGCTCACTTGGACGCCTTCCGCAACCTGTGGTCCCGCTCGGGGCCGCCGGGAGCCTCGCCGACCTGACCGGTGTCGGTAGGCGTCTGGAAGCGCCCGGCCGACCTGGACGAGGTCCCCCTGGCCCCCGGGGGACACCCCTTAGTTGGATGGGGGTGCTGTCCCGGGCACACATGCAACCCGCGGCCGCCTACCGACAGCCCCCGTCGCTCGATCGCTACTCCTTTCCAACATATGTCGGAGAAGCCGGGCGGTTGTGAAACCCCAGAAATGGTGTTGGTATTCGTCCAGACCCACCTCCGACACCTGAAAATGGTGGTCAAAAAAAACGTCGATTATACGAAGCGACATTTCTGGTCGGCGATTTTCCAGTTTTGCGCCTACCGCCATGTGGGGGTGGCAGTAGGCGTCGAAAAGTGCCTTCTCGACCGCTAGCGACACCACTACTTTATCGAGCTCTGGAGGCCCGCACACCGACCCGGGGGCCGCGGAGTCGACCCCGGGGGCCTCCGCCTCTCGCCGCCGCTCACTTGGACGCCTTCCGCAACCTGTGGTCCCGCTCGGGGCCGCCGGGAGCCTCGCCGACCTGACCGGTGTCGGTAGGCGTCTGGAAGCGCCCGGCCGACCTGGACGAGGTCCCCCTGGCCCCCGGGGGACACCCCTTAGTTGGATGGGGGTGCTGTCCCGGGCACACATGCAACCCGCGGCCGCCTACCGACAGCCCCCGTCGCTCGATCGCTACTCCTTTCCAACATATGTCGGAGAAGCCGGGCGGTTGTGAAACCCCAGAAATGGTGTTGGTATTCGTCCAGACCCACCTCCGACACCTGAAAATGGTGGTCAAAAAAAACGTCGATTATACGAAGCGACATTTCTGGTCGGCGATTTTCCAGTTTTGCGCCTACCGCCATGTGGGGGTGGCAGTAGGCGTCGAAAAGTGCCTTCTCGACCGCTAGCGACACCACTACTTTATCGAGCTCTGGAGGCCCGCACACCGACCCGGGGGCCGCGGAGTCGACCCCGGGGGCCTCCGCCTCTCGCCGCCGCTCACTTGGACGCCTTCCGCAACCTGTGGTCCCGCTCGGGGCCGCCGGGAGCCTCGCCGACCTGACCGGTGTCGGTAGGCGTCTGGAAGCGCCCGGCCGACCTGGACGAGGTCCCCCTGGCCCCCGGGGGACACCCCTTAGTTGGATGGGGGTGCTGTCCCGGGCACACATGCAACCCGCGGCCGCCTACCGACAGCCCCCGTCGCTCGATCGCTACTCCTTTCCAACATATGTCGGAGAAGCCGGGCGGTTGTGAAACCCCAGAAATGGTGTTGGTATTCGTCCAGACCCACCTCCGACACCTGAAAATGGTGGTCAAAAAAAACGTCGATTATACGAAGCGACATTTCTGGTCGGCGATTTTCCAGTTTTGCGCCTACCGCCATGTGGGGGTGGCAGTAGGCGTCGAAAAGTGCCTTCTCGACCGCTAGCGACACCACTACTTTATCGAGCTCTGGAGGCCCGCACACCGACCCGGGGGCCGCGGAGTCGACCCCGGGGGCCTCCGCCTCTCGCCGCCGCTCACTTGGACGCCTTCCGCAACCTGTGGTCCCGCTCGGGGCCGCCGGGAGCCTCGCCGACCTGACCGGTGTCGGTAGGCGTCTGGAAGCGCCCGGCCGACCTGGACGAGGTCCCCCTGGCCCCCGGGGGACACCCCTTAGTTGGATGGGGGTGCTGTCCCGGGCACACATGCAACCCGCGGCCGCCTACCGACAGCCCCCGTCGCTCGATCGCTACTCCTTTCCAACATATGTCGGAGAAGCCGGGCGGTTGTGAAACCCCAGAAATGGTGTTGGTATTCGTCCAGACCCACCTCCGACACCTGAAAATGGTGGTCAAAAAAAACGTCGATTATACGAAGCGACATTTCTGGTCGGCGATTTTCCAGTTTTGCGCCTACCGCCATGTGGGGGTGGCAGTAGGCGTCGAAAAGTGCCTTCTCGACCGCTAGCGACACCACTACTTTATCGAGCTCTGGAGGCCCGCACACCGACCCGGGGGCCGCGGAGTCGACCCCGGGGGCCTCCGCCTCTCGCCGCCGCTCACTTGGACGCCTTCCGCAACCTGTGGTCCCGCTCGGGGCCGCCGGGAGCCTCGCCGACCTGACCGGTGTCGGTAGGCGTCTGGAAGCGCCCGGCCGACCTGGACGAGGTCCCCCTGGCCCCCGGGGGACACCCCTTAGTTGGATGGGGGTGCTGTCCCGGGCACACATGCAACCCGCGGCCGC
>NW_027633481.1:10000-20000 GCF_053919585.1 Euprymna scolopes
TCGCCCGCGTCTTAGGACCGACTGACCCGTGCTCGACCGCCGTTGGCACGGAACCCTTCTCCACTTCGGTCTTCGAAGGTCTCGTTCGAATATTTGCTACTACCACCGAGATCTGCACCCGCGGTCGGCTCCACCCGGGCTCGCGCCCTAGGCTTCCGTGCTCGCCGCGGCGCCCTCCTACTCGTCGCGGCATCGTTTCGGCGCGAAAGTTCATCGCTCCTCGCCGCGACGGTCCGGCATCGGTCCGTCGCTCCAGCGCCATCCATTTTCGGGGCCGGTCGATTCGGCAGGTGAGTTGTTACACACTCCTTAGCGGATTCCGACTTCCGTGGCCACCGTCCTGCTGTCTATATCGACCGACACCCTTTCGGGGATCTCATGGGCGTCGCGTTAGGCACCTTAGCCGGACGTTTGGTTCATCCCACAGCGCCAGTTCTGCTTACCAAAAGTGGCCCACTTGGCACTCGCATTCGAGGTGACCAACCGCCCAGCGAAGCGTGCTGGCGGCGGCGGCCGGATGGGTCGGCTCCGTCGTTCGGGAGAGTCGGCCCGTTCCACCCGTTCCGAGTTCGAGAGTAGGTCGAGGCCGTGAACGGCCCCGGGGCCTCCAATCGTTCGCTTTACCGGATGGAATTGCGACGATCGAGCGCCAGCTATCCTGAGGGAAACTTCGGAGGGAACCAGCTACTAGACGGCTCGATTGGTCTTTCGCCCCTACACCCGGTTCCGACGATCGATTTGCACGTCAGAGGCGCTTCGGACTTCCACCAGAGTTTCCTCTGGCTTCATCCCGACCGGGCGTGGATCGCCATCTTTCGGGTCCCTGGTCGCTCGCTACGCCAGAGTCGGCCGAGTCGTACTCGGAAAAAGGGGAAACCGACCCGGGGGTGATGCGCCCGCGCGCAGCGCCTAAACTCGACGACAAAATAGGACTAGTTCAAGCCGCGGGATCTCACCGATGGGCGGAAGGAGGATATGGAAGCTGGCGCCCGGCAATTCCCCTTTTTGGAAGATGCGCCGGTCCCCTCTCGGGGAGGAGGGAAAAACAACCGCACGTCAGCCACGAGCCTTCCCTCTCCTATCTCTCTCGGGAAGAGAGAAAAAAGGAAAAGTTGCGGGCACCGCAGCAGCGACGGCGGAAGGCCGAAAACGCCGCGCCGGCGGGATCGGGCACGGCTCGGAGGCGGGTGAGGCGAGGAGAAGACGACGGCACGAGACCGACGACACCCCCCGACGACCCCCGGACGACTTTGCCACGACACCTCTCCCGATCGACGCCCTCCTACACGCTCTCTCGCTTTCGCTTCGCCTTCGGGGTTAGTCAGAGGTGGCCCCTACGACTCGCGAACGGCCAGGACTCCTCGGTCCGTGTTTCAAGACGGGTCGGGTGGGTTGCCGATGCACGTCGCTGACCCGGGGTGGCGGGCGGCTCGAGTAAAAAAGCGTCGCCGAGCGACCTCTCCGGAAACGGAAACGGGCGCGGGCGGGGTTGCCCCCGACAAGAACCCGAAACGTCGGCGAGGTGCGTGACGGCGAGGCCGCGCCAGTCCTATCCCGCCTCTCATCGCGCACGCGCCCGAGACGGTGGGGCGCCTAAGGAGCGACACACAGAGTGCGTCGCCCGCACGCGACTTCCGGCGGGATCAAAACGGACCGGCTCGCCACGTGTAACGGATCGTGTCAGATTTCCTCCGTTCCCGGCAGAAAGGGGCAGTTACGTTCGCGGGCCCGACGGCCGGTGGCCCCCGACTTCACAAGGTGGGAAGACGGGGGTTTTCAGGGTGATGAAACGCCTGCCGCCTACGGAAAAAAACCCGCGTGTTCGACCTGCACGCCGGGAACGGGTCGCGACGACGGACCGGAGGGGAAGTGCGTCCGGTGCCGGCCGCGCGGAGGTCGCGCCGAAGCGCCCGCGCCATGATTACGCCGAGCGATGAGAAGGGGACGGGTGCAGCGGAGTCGCGCGCGGAGGGAGCAGGAGGAAAGAAGAAGCGGCGGCGACGGATGCGGCGGGTTAGGGCCCGGCGGCAGCAGCGATCGAGAGGACGAGTCCCCTCCGTCGCAGCCAACCGACGCAGCCACCTACCGACGCCGCGGTCGTCACCACGTTTCCCTTCCCGCTATCCACGCGGCCCGTCTCCTTCGTCGGCGACGCGGGCACAAAAGCTGGCCCGCGGAGAACGAGTTCCCCGCGGACACGACGAACGACGACCTGTGCCGCGACGGCCTCTCTTTCAAGAACACACATCGAGTTTGGGCTCGAGCCTAGGCAGCACCGGACTGAGTCCCCCCGCGATCGCGGTGAGCGGTCCCACCCGTTTACCCCTGGGCGGTTTCACGTTCTCTTGAACTCTCTCTCCAAAGTTCTTTTCAACTTTCCCTCACGGTACTTGTCGACTATCGGACTCGTCCCGGTATTTAGCCTTGGATGGAGCTTACCACCCGATTTGGGCTGCGTTCCCAAGCAACCCGACTCTCGGATCGAAGGCCGTCGCTCGCCGTCCGCACCGAATGGGCCTGGCACCCGCCGCGGGCGGCCCCGATCGAGGGAACTCCGAACTATGCGAGACGAAAACGAACGGCTGCCTTCGACCCATGCGCCACACGTCCCGAAGCCTTTAACTTGCGACGGGATTCGGCGTTGGGCTTCTCCCGGTTCACTCGCCGTTACTAAGGGAATCCCGGTTGGTTTCTTTTCCTCCGCTTAGCGATATGCTTAAGTTCAGCGGGTCGTCTCGTCCGAGCCGAGGGCGGCGGTTTTTAGTAGAGTGTGGTGTTTGGAGGAGAGGAATCTCGATCGGTACCCTCCGTGTGACGACGGCTGGCCGATATAGCGCCCGTCCGACCGAAAATGAAGAAGCCAACAATTAAAAAAAAAGCGTGGGTCCTCCCCATCCGACGTTGCCTACGACGCGGCCACCTTTTTACGGTGCGACGGCCGTGCTCGTCGCGCTGCTCGAGGCGTCGCTGAGAGACACCTTCATGAGGCAGAGAGCGAGACGAGCAGGCGGCGCTTACGTCGGCAGTCGGTTAGGTCGGTGCTTTTTTTTTTGTTTTGTTCTCCCTTCGGCTGCTTTCGGACAGACTCCTCCTGCTCCTCCTCCACAGTGTTTCTTCACGCGGTCGAAAAGGGAAAAGACTCCGCGGTCTGCCAGCGGGAGACGAAGGAGGAGGCCGGAGAGGGTTTTAAAAAAAAAAAAGACATTGAAAGGAGTCAATTCTTTTTTTATTTTTCTTCCCCCTCGTCACTCGCTCCTGCGACGTCCCGGTTACCACCGTGCCGAGGACCGGGCGGGCACGGGGACGGCAAGATGTCGTTTCGTTAACGGAGAAAGACATGTAACGTTCCGCCTCTCGACCGGACGTGGCCCCGAGACAAGGGATCTCGGGGCCGCAATGTGCGTTCGAGGTGTCGATGTTCACTGAGTCCTGCAATTCGCATCAGTTCTCGCGGCTGGCCGCGCTCTTCATCGACGGACGAGCCGAGTGATCCCCCGTCCAGGGTTCAGCACTTGGGTTTTTTATATTAGTTTTTGTTTATATAGATTTAGTAGTGTGCGAGGAGGTCTGTGCGAGGAGGCGTGACGGCATTGCAATGTCGCGAGTAGTTTGTTTTTAGCTAGCGGCGGTGGCACAGCGGCTGCAAAAAAAACAAAAAACGATAAAGCGGCGACAAGGCAAAGAAGAAGCGGCCATCACTTGCGGTGGGCGAAAAAACAAACAGGTGGTAAGACGCGGAAGCAAGCAAGAAGAGCTGGGGCTTTAAAAACCTCCGCGTCACCACAAATCTATCTCTCGCTCCGCCTTTTATAGGTTTGTTTGCGCGCATTCGAGGCGTTGACGCCGACAGACAGAGGAGGTAGGCCGGAAAACAACAAACCAGTCTCGAACGGGAAAACGGTAATGATCCTTCCGCAGGTTCACCTACGGAAACCTTGTTACGACTTTTACTTCCTCTAAACGATCGGGTTCGGTCGTCTTCTCCAGGCATCGAACGCCGAGGCGTAGATGCACGAGTGTCGTGACGGACACGTCGCGCACTGCCCGGCGGCGTCGTCGGCCAGATCCGAGGACCTCACCGGACCGTTCGATCGGTAGTAGCGACGGGCGGTGTGTACAAAGGGCAGGGACGTGATCGACGCGGGCTGTTGACCCGCGCCTACCGGGAATTCCTCGTTCACGGGGTTGGTTACAGGCCCCGATCCCTATCACGGGAGGTGGTTCAGAGGTTTCCCAACCCTCTCGGGCCGGGGCGAAGTCCCCGCTGATACCTCCAGTGTAGCGCGCGTGCGGCCCCGGACATCTAAGGGCATCACAGACCTGTTATCGCTCCGCCTCGTGTGGCTTTCTGCCACCCGTCCCTCTAAGAAGTGCGTGAGAAAACCGACCCGGACCCGAGCGCCACGGAGGACGCCGAGCCCGCCGTAAAAATCACTGACATCGGCGCACTAGTTAGCAGGCCGGAGTCTCGTTCGTTATCGGAATCAACCAGACGGATCGCTCCACCAACTAAGAACGGCCATGCACCACCACCCACCGAATCGAGAAAGAGCTATCGATCTGTCAATCCTACCGGTGTCCGGACCGGGTGAGTTTTCCCGTGTTGAGTCAAATTAAGCCGCAGGCTCCACTCCTGGTGGTGCCCTTCCGTCAATTCCTTTAAGTTTCAGCTTTGCAACCATACTCCCCCCGGAACCGAACTCTGGTTTCCCGCAGGCTACCCGCCGGGTCATGGAAGCGAACGCCGGCGGATCGCCGGTCGGCATCGTTTACGGTCGGAACTACGACGGTATCTGATCGTCTTCGAACCTCCGACTTTCGCTCTTGATCGAGGAAAACGTGCTTGCCACACGCCATCGCTGCAGTTCGTCTTGCGACGATCCAAGAATTTCACCTCTAACGTCGCAATACGAGTGGCCCCGACCGCTCCCTTCGATCATTGCCTCGCCGTAGACGGAGACCGACAGACGTAGACGAGGCCCTCTTCCATCATTCCATGCTTATCGTATGCAAGCTTGAACAGCCCGCTCTGAGCACTCTAATTTTTTCAAAGTGAACGTACCGGCCGCCGCGGACACTCGGTTAAGAGCACCCTTGGAGGAGAAACCGCCGACCGCAACACGCGCGCAGACAAGACACGAAGCAGGGACTCGGAGCGGACCGGGGGGTTCAAAAAAAAAGAGGAACGCGCGGAAAGGGAGAGGGAGAGAAGCGCGGGGGTCAGAGTGCGGGGATGCGAATGAACACACCCAAACACACACACGTAGCACCCCCCCGTTAGACTACTCCCGGAACCGAACCGACGACCACTTGTTTTTTTTTTCCCGGATCCCGATCACGACCTCCTCGTCCACCTCGCCGGCAGGACCGCGTGGCGGGTATGCTAGCGGTTGACACCGGCGGAAAGGGCCGGGAATGCGAACGGACGACCAAAGTCAACGACGGACGATGGCGCCGCCGCCCCGGGGCCGCTTGCGCGACCACGAACCCGAGTTCGGACTACGAGCTTTTTAACCGCAACAACTTTAATATACGCTACCGGAGCTGGAATTACCGCGGCTGCTGGCACCAGACTTGCCCTCCGGTTGGTCCTCGTTAACGGATTTGAAGTGTACTCATTCCGATCGCGGGGCCTCGACAGAGTCCCGCGTCGTTATTTTTCGTCACTACCTCCCCGTGCCGGGAGTGGGTAATTTGCGCGCCTGCTGCCTTCCTTGGATGTGGTAGCCGTTTCGCATGCTCCCTCTCCGGAATCGAACCCCGATTCCCCGTTACCCGTAGTAACCACGGTAGGCACTTAACCGACCGTCGACAGTTGATAGGGCGGACCCTCGAGAGACCCGTCGCCGGGCGTGAAAGCTCGTGCGATCGACCAGTGAGTTATCCAGAGTCACCAAAGCGGAGCGCGCCGCCCTATGAGCCCCGCCACCGAACGGACCCGCGAGCGGGAACGCCGACGACGGGAGGACGGAATGACGCGCATCGGTCTCAGTCTAATATGTAGCGCCGCGACCCGGAACGGCCGACGCGGGTGCCAGCGCGCGAGGCGTGGCGACGACGGCGCGCCGACCGATCGCGGCCTGTGTCACATGTATTAGCTCTAGAATTGCCACAGTTATCCATCGCCTCCGAGGAGGAATACGGTCCCGAGGATTAGGTCCGGTTCCTGAGCCATTCGCGGTTTCGCCCGTTCTAATGCGTGGCGTGAACTTACACTTGCATGGCTTAAGCTTTGAGACAAGCATATGACTACTGGCAGGATCAACCAGGTATCGTTGGAATTTGGGACTTTGTTTCGACAGAACGACAGACCGACCGACCGACCGACCGACATAAGACAGACAACTACAACGACGGGCACGTGTTTATTTGTTTTTCGAGGAGGTTCGCCGTCAGTAGAAGCGCGCTGCCCGCGCTGATGGCCTCTTTTTTGTTTCTCCCCTGACTTGGACCGAGACCGAGACTCAAAGAACGAAAGCGACCAACGTCGACAACAACAACGACAACGGCACCCTTGACAGCGATACATACGACAAACGACAAGCAGCACGACGGCAGTGCACACGGACATCGAGGGTCAAGGTGCAGACTGAACTCGCCGAGGTCGTCGTCATCGTGGTCGCCATCGATTCCGTCTCGTCGTCGTCGTCGTCAACGTCCACGTCACAGCCGGCCGAGAAGAGAGAACAGACGACAGCGTCGACAACAACAACATCGACAACGGCACCCTTGACAGCGATACATACGACAAACGACAAACAGCACGACGGCAGTGCACACGGACATCGGAGGTCAAGGTGCAGACTGGAATCGTCGAGGTCGTCGTCATCGTGGTCGCCATCGATGCCGTCTCGTCGTCGTCGTCGTCGTCTTCGTCGTCGTCGTCGTCATCAACGTACCAACCGACCGAGACGAGAGAGCAAGCAACAACGTCGACAACAACAACGACAACGGCACCCTTGACAGCGATACATACGACAAACGACAAACAGCACGACGGCAGTGCACACGGACATCGGAGGTCAAGGTGCAGACTGAACTCGTCGAGGTCGTCGTCATCGTGGTCGCCATCGATGCCGTCTCGTCGTCGTCGTCGTCTCCGTCGTCGTCGTCGTCGTCGCCAACGTCAACGTCAACATCACAGCCGTCATCGGGGAGGAGCTGGACCAGGGCAGCGGCGGCGTAAATTTTCCCGTCACCTTCGTCGTCGCCTTCGTCGACCGACCGACCGACCGGCGTCGTGTTCGTGCTCGGAAAACCGAGGAGAGACAACGTGCACATGGCGCGTTCTCGCAAGCGGCTCCTCGGTCCGATTTTTTTGGGCGGCTTTTTCGAGCTTTTTTTTTTTCTCACCCTTTCGTCCGTGCGACGGCGAACGTTAGGGGAAAAAAAAAAAAAAAAAAAAACGACAACAACGCGGCGGACCGGGCGAACAACATCGTCGACACACACGACATTGACGACCGGTCCCCCTTTTCACAATCGCATCGAGATAAAAACGAACGAGTCCGATTCGAGCACCGAGTCGCGAGCGGGAGGACTGTCGGTGCAAGTATCGATCACTGACGTGAGCGCTTCGCCGGACAGAGGATGGCTCATCCGGCAGCCGTGCAAATCGACGGTATGGGAAGAACGAACAAGAAGAGCAACGACTTGATCGGCGGCTTGGGAACTGCGGACGGTGAAAACGGGTTAATCGACTGCGACCACGACTGCTCGATCGATCTTCTTTGGCGCTAACAAAGGTGGAGGTGGCGCAAGAAGGGACTAGCGCTATCACCGTCCACGTATCAGAAGATGCGGCGGCAGACGTCGACGCTTATGCGTTGTCGGACGAGAAGTCGCTGCAGCACGTGTACCGCGAGCGGGACGTCCAAGGTTTTGCCAGACGGAAAGAAATCGGGTGTCAGCGAACGTTCACACGGCTGTGAGATCGGACGCTGACAGGAGTAGGAGGCGGCAGGCAGGCGGCGGTTACGGCGGCGGCGCCTGCTGCTGCTCATCCTCCTGTTTGCTGCGGCGACTTCCAGGACGGGAGAGCATCGAACAACGTACGTATGGTTACAAGGGGATCAGGATCTACATAGTGCATCCCCCGCGGCTATTTTTGTTTGTTTGTTCGCTCGTTCGTTAATTCGTTCGTTCGTTCGTTCGTTCGTTACAATGTACGTTTTTCCGTTCGACGGCGGCAGAGAGCGGCGGCGTTTCTCCCTAATCCGGAGGATTTATCGGTCGCACAGCGATGGGTCGTTCGGCCGATCATCGAAAGATTCGCAGGTAGTGGTTGAATGGCAGAACGGCAGCAACAACAGCGGCGGCTGAGAGCGGCGAACGCTGAGGCGGAAGCAGAAGCTGCAGCAAACGTATCGGCTAAACATGGTGGACATAGATATGGCTGACGACGCGGGTACCACGACGACTATGGAACCAGGAAAAGGAGCCGTTAGTTGTTCCAACATATCGTTCGACACGTCGAGCAGCCCTAGGTCCACGGAGAAGCACACACACGTACCACGTATTATAACCTAACGACGATGAGCGGGCGCACGGTTGGCAGGAACGAAGGCGGCGGATCAAAACAAGTTGGAGCGCGGGGCGACAGCGATAACGGTGACAGCCCTAGGCGGCGGAGATGCCACTTTCTGACGCCTTTGCGACAAGCCCGTAGAGACGTTCCGGACCACCACGAGGCAAAGAGTCGCTGCTCCGACGAACCGACACACCAAAGTGTGCTTCCTACCGAACATGTTTTATAAAACTTTCAAACTGGAAAACCCCAGAAATGGTGTTGGTATTTGTCCAGACCCACCTCCGACACCTGAAAATGGTGGTCAAAAAAAACGTCGATTATACGAAGCGACATTTCTGGTCGGCGATTTTCCAGTTTTACGCCTACTGCCACATGGGGATGTCGGTAGGCGTCGCAAAGTGCCTTCTCGTAGGCCTAGGCACACCAGGACTTTGTCATTTTTTTCCCCCTCGACATTCCTGGTCCGGTCTATTCCGATTTTACACCTACCGCCATGTGGGGGTGGCAGTAGGCGTCGAAAAGTGCCTTCTCGACCGCTAGCGACACCACTACTTTATCGAGCTCTGGAGGCCCGCACACCGACCCGGGGGCCGCGGAGTCGACCCCGGGGGCCTCCTGCCTCTCGCCGCCGCTCACTTGGACGCCTTCCGCAACCTGTGGTCCCGCTCGGGGCCGCCGGGAGCCTCGCCGACCTGACCGGTGTCGGTAGGCGTCTGGAAGCGCCCGGCCGACCTGGACGAGGTCCCCCTGGCCCCCGGGGGACACCCCTTAGTTGGATGGGGGTGCTGTCCCGGGCACACATGCAACCCGCGGCCGCCTACCGACAGCCCCCGTCGCTCGATCGCTACTCCTTTCCAACATATGTCGGAGAAGCCGGGCGGTTGTGAAACCCCAGAAATGGTGTTGGTATTCGTCCAGACCCACCTCCGACACCTGAAAATGGTGGTCAAAAAAAACGTCGATTATACGAAGCGACATTTCTGGTCGGCGATTTTCCAGTTTTGCGCCTACCGCCATGTGGGGGTGGCAGTAGGCGTCGAAAAGTGCCTTCTCGACCGCTAGCGACACCACTACTTTATCGAGCTCTGGAGGCCCGCACACCGACCCGGGGGCCGCGGAGTCGACCCCGGGGGCCTCCTGCCTCTCGCCGCCGCTCACTTGGACGCCTTCCGCAACCTGTGGTCCCGCTCGGGGCCGCCGGGAGCCTCGCCGACCTGACCGGTGTCGGTAGGCGTCTGGAAGCCGCCCGGCCGACCTGGACGAGGTCCCCCTGGCCCCCGGGGGACACCCCTTAGTTGGATGGGGGTGCTGTCCCGGGCACACATTGCAACCCGCGGCCGCCTACCGACAGCCCCCGTCGCTCGATCGCTACTCCTTTCCAACATATGTCGGAGAAGCCGGGGCGGTTGTGAAACCCCAGAAATGGTGTTGGTATTCGTCCAGACCCACCTCCGACACCTGAAAATGGTG
>NW_027633481.1:25000-35000 GCF_053919585.1 Euprymna scolopes
CACCCGGGCTCGCGCCCTAGGCTTCCGTGCTCGCCGCGGCGCCCTCCTACTCGTCGCGGCATCGTTTCGGCGCGAAAGTTCATCGCTCCTCGCCGCGACGGTCCGGCATCGGTCCGTCGCTCCAGCGCCATCCATTTTCGGGGCCGGTCGATTCGGCAGGTGAGTTGTTACACACTCCTTAGCGGATTCCGACTTCCGTGGCCACCGTCCTGCTGTCTATATCGACCGACACCCTTTCGGGGATCTCATGGGCGTCGCGTTAGGCACCTTAGCCGGACGTTTGGTTCATCCCACAGCGCCAGTTCTGCTTACCAAAAGTGGCCCACTTGGCACTCGCATTCGAGGTGACCAACCGCCCAGCGAAGCGTGCTGGCGGCGGCGGCCGGATGGGTCGGCTCCGTCGTTCGGGAGAGTCGGCCCGTTCCACCCGTTCCGAGTTCGAGAGTAGGTCGAGGCCGTGAACGGCCCCGGGGCCTCCAATCGTTCGCTTTACCGGATGGAATTGCGACGATCGAGCGCCAGCTATCCTGAGGGAAACTTCGGAGGGAACCAGCTACTAGACGGCTCGATTGGTCTTTCGCCCCTACACCCGGTTCCGACGATCGATTTGCACGTCAGAGGCGCTTCGGACTTCCACCAGAGTTTCCTCTGGCTTCATCCCGACCGGGCGTGGATCGCCATCTTTCGGGTCCCTGGTCGCTCGCTACGCCAGAGTCGGCCGAGTCGTACTCGGAAAAAGGGGAAACCGACCCGGGGGTGATGCGCCCGCGCGCAGCGCCTAAACTCGACGACAAAATAGGACTAGTTCAAGCCGCGGGATCTCACCGATGGGCGGAAGGAGGATATGGAAGCTGGCGCCCGGCAATTCCCCTTTTTGGAAGATGCGCCGGTCCCCTCTCGGGGAGGAGGGAAAAACAACCGCACGTCAGCCACGAGCCTTCCCTCTCCTATCTCTCTCGGGAAGAGAGAAAAAAGGAAAAGTTGCGGGCACCGCAGCAGCGACGGCGGAAGGCCGAAAACGCCGCGCCGGCGGGATCGGGCACGGCTCGGAGGCGGGTGAGGCGAGGAGAAGACGACGGCACGAGACCGACGACACCCCCCGACGACCCCCGGACGACTTTGCCACGACACCTCTCCCGATCGACGCCCTCCTACACGCTCTCTCGCTTTCGCTTCGCCTTCGGGGTTAGTCAGAGGTGGCCCCTACGACTCGCGAACGGCCAGGACTCCTCGGTCCGTGTTTCAAGACGGGTCGGGTGGGTTGCCGATGCACGTCGCTGACCCGGGGTGGCGGGCGGCTCGAGTAAAAAAGCGTCGCCGAGCGACCTCTCCGGAAACGGAAACGGGCGCGGGCGGGGTTGCCCCCGACAAGAACCCGAAACGTCGGCGAGGTGCGTGACGGCGAGGCCGCGCCAGTCCTATCCCGCCTCTCATCGCGCACGCGCCCGAGACGGTGGGGCGCCTAAGGAGCGACACACAGAGTGCGTCGCCCGCACGCGACTTCCGGCGGGATCAAAACGGACCGGCTCGCCACGTGTAACGGATCGTGTCAGATTTCCTCCGTTCCCGGCAGAAAGGGGCAGTTACGTTCGCGGGCCCGACGGCCGGTGGCCCCCGACTTCACAAGGTGGGAAGACGGGGGTTTTCAGGGTGATGAAACGCCTGCCGCCTACGGAAAAAAACCCGCGTGTTCGACCTGCACGCCGGGAACGGGTCGCGACGACGGACCGGAGGGGAAGTGCGTCCGGTGCCGGCCGCGCGGAGGTCGCGCCGAAGCGCCCGCGCCATGATTACGCCGAGCGATGAGAAGGGGACGGGTGCAGCGGAGTCGCGCGCGGAGGGAGCAGGAGGAAAGAAGAAGCGGCGGCGACGGATGCGGCGGGTTAGGGCCCGGCGGCAGCAGCGATCGAGAGGACGAGTCCCCTCCGTCGCAGCCAACCGACGCAGCCACCTACCGACGCCGCGGTCGTCACCACGTTTCCCTTCCCGCTATCCACGCGGCCCGTCTCCTTCGTCGGCGACGCGGGCACAAAAGCTGGCCCGCGGAGAACGAGTTCCCCGCGGACACGACGAACGACGACCTGTGCCCGCGACGGCCTCTCTTTCAAGAACACACATCGAGTTTGGGCTCGAGCCTAGGCAGCACCGGACTGAGTCCCCCCGCGATCGCGGTGAGCGGTCCCACCCGTTTACCCCTGGGCGGTTTCCACGTTCTCTTGAACTCTCTCTCCAAAGTTCTTTTCAACTTTCCCTCACGGTACTTGTCGACTATCGGACTCGTCCCGGTATTTAGCCTTGGATGGAGCTTACCACCCGATTTGGGCTGCGTTCCCAAGCAACCCCGACTCTCGGATCGAAGGCCGTCCGCTCGCCGTCCGCACCGAATGGGCCTGGCACCCGCCGCGGGCGGCCCCGATCGAGGGAACTCCGAACTATGCGAGACGAAAACGAACGGCTGCCTTCGACCCATGCGCCACACGTCCCGAAGCCTTTAACTTGCGACGGGATTCGGCGTTGGGCTTCTCCCGGTTCACTCGCCGGTTACTAAGGGAATCCCGGTTGGTTTCTTTTCCTCCGCCTTAGCGATATGCTTAAGTTCAGCGGGTCGTCTCGTCCGAGCCGAGGGCGGCGGTTTTTAGTAGAGTGTGGTGTTTGGAGGAGAGGAATCTCGATCGGTACCCTCCGTGTGACGACGGCTGGCCGATATAGCGCCCGTCCGACCGAAAATGAAGAAGCCAACAATTAAAAAAAAAGCGTGGGTCCTCCCCATCCGACGTTGCCTACGACGCGGCCACCTTTTTACGGTGCGACGGCCGTGCTCGTCGCGCTGCTCGAGGCGTCGCTGAGAGACACCTTCATGAGGCAGAGAGCGAGACGAGCAGGCGGCGCTTACGTCGGCAGTCGGTTAGGTCGGTGCTTTTTTTTTGTTTTGTTCTCCCTTCGGCTGCTTTCGGACAGACTCCTCCTGCCTCCTCCTCCACAGTGTTTCTTCACGCGGTCGAAAAGGGAAAAGACTCCGCGGTCTGCCCAGCGGGAGGACGAAGGAGGAGGCCGGAGAGGGTTTTAAAAAAAAAAAAGACATTGAAAGGAGTCAATTCTTTTTTTATTTTTCTTCCCCCCTCGTCACTCGCTCCTGCGACGTCCCGGTTACCACCGTGCCGAGGACCGGGCGGGCACGGGGACGGCAAGATGTCGTTTCGTTAACGGAGAAAGACATGTAACGTTCCGCCTCTCGACCGGACGTGGCCCCGAGACAAGGGATCTCGGGGCCGCAATGTGCGTTCGAGGTGTCGATGTTCACTGAGTCCTGCAATTCGCATCAGTTCTCGCGGCTGGCCGCGCTCTTCATCGACGGACGAGCCGAGTGATCCCCCGTCCAGGGTTCAGCACTTGGGTTTTTTATATTAGTTTTTGTTTATATAGATTTAGTAGTGTGCGAGGAGGTCTGTGCGAGGAGGCGTGACGGCATTGCAATGTCGCGAGTAGTTTGTTTTTTTAGCTAGCGGCGGTGGCACAGCGGCTGCAAAAAAAACAAAAAACGATAAAGCGGCGACAAGGCAAAGAAGAAGCGGCCATCACTTGCGGTGGGCGAAAAAACAAACAGGTGGTAAGACGCGGAAGCAAGCAAGAAGAGCTGGGGCTTTAAAAACCTCCGCGTCACCACAAATCTATCTCTCGCTCCGCCTTTTATAGGTTTGTTTGCGCGCATTCGAGGCGTTGACGCCGACAGACAGAGGAGGTAGGCCGGAAAACAACAAACCAGTCTCGAACGGGAAAACGGTAATGATCCTTCCGCAGGTTCACCTACGGAAACCTTGTTACGACTTTTACTTCCTCTAAACGATCGGGTTCGGTCGTCTTCTCCAGGCATCGAACGCCGAGGCGTAGATGCACGAGTGTCGTGACGGACACGTCGCGCACTGCCCGGCGGCGTCGTCGGCCAGATCCGAGGACCTCACCGGACCGTTCGATCGGTAGTAGCGACGGGCGGTGTGTACAAAGGGCAGGGACGTGATCGACGCGGGCTGTTGACCCGCGCCTACCGGGAATTCCTCGTTCACGGGGTTGGTTACAGGCCCCGATCCCTATCACGGGAGGTGGTTCAGAGGTTTCCCAACCCTCTCGGGCCGGGGCGAAGTCCCCGCTGATACCTCCAGTGTAGCGCGCGTGCGGCCCCGGACATCTAAGGGCATCACAGACCTGTTATCGCTCCGCCTCGTGTGGCTTTCTGCCACCCGTCCCTCTAAGAAGTGCGTGAGAAAACCGACCCGGACCCGAGCGCCACGGAGGACGCCGAGCCCGCCGTAAAAATCACTGACATCGGCGCACTAGTTAGCAGGCCGGAGTCTCGTTCGTTATCGGAATCAACCAGACGGATCGCTCCACCAACTAAGAACGGCCATGCACCACCACCCACCGAATCGAGAAAGAGCTATCGATCTGTCAATCCTACCGGTGTCCGGACCGGGTGAGTTTTCCCGTGTTGAGTCAAATTAAGCCGCAGGCTCCACTCCTGGTGGTGCCCTTCCGTCAATTCCTTTAAGTTTCAGCTTTGCAACCATACTCCCCCCGGAACCGAACTCTGGTTTCCCGCAGGCTACCCGCCGGGTCATGGAAGCGAACGCCGGCGGATCGCCGGTCGGCATCGTTTACGGTCGGAACTACGACGGTATCTGATCGTCTTCGAACCTCCGACTTTCGCTCTTGATCGAGGAAAACGTGCTTGCCACACGCCATCGCTGCAGTTCGTCTTGCGACGATCCAAGAATTTCACCTCTAACGTCGCAATACGAGTGGCCCCGACCGCTCCCTTCGATCATTGCCTCGCCGTAGACGGAGACCGACAGACGTAGACGAGGCCCTCTTCCATCATTCCATGCTTATCGTATGCAAGCTTGAACAGCCCGCTCTGAGCACTCTAATTTTTTCAAAGTGAACGTACCGGCCGCCGCGGACACTCGGTTAAGAGCACCCTTGGAGGAGAAACCGCCGACCGCAACACGCGCGCAGACAAGACACGAAGCAGGGACTCGGAGCGGACCGGGGGGTTCAAAAAAAAAGAGGAACGCGCGGAAAGGGAGAGGGAGAGAAGCGCGGGGGTCAGAGTGCGGGGATGCGAATGAACACACCCAAACACACACACGTAGCACCCCCCCGTTAGACTACTCCCGGAACCGAACCGACGACCACTTGTTTTTTTTTTTTCCCGGATCCCGATCACGACCTCCTCGTCCACCTCGCCGGCAGGACCGCGTGGCGGGTATGCTAGCGGTTGACACCGGCGGAAAGGGCCGGGAATGCGAACGGACGACCAAAGTCAACGACGGACGATGGCGCCGCCGCCCCGGGGCCGCTTGCGCGACCACGAACCCGAGTTCGGACTACGAGCTTTTTAACCGCAACAACTTTAATATACGCTACCGGAGCTGGAATTACCGCGGCTGCTGGCACCAGACTTGCCCTCCGGTTGGTCCTCGTTAACGGATTTGAAGTGTACTCATTCCGATCGCGGGGCCTCGACAGAGTCCCGCGTCGTTATTTTTCGTCACTACCTCCCCGTGCCGGGAGTGGGTAATTTGCGCGCCTGCTGCCTTCCTTGGATGTGGTAGCCGTTTCGCATGCTCCCTCTCCGGAATCGAACCCCGATTCCCCGTTACCCGTAGTAACCACGGTAGGCACTTAACCGACCGTCGACAGTTGATAGGGCGGACCCTCGAGAGACCCGTCGCCGGGCGTGAAAGCTCGTGCGATCGACCAGTGAGTTATCCAGAGTCACCAAAGCGGAGCGCGCCGCCCTATGAGCCCCGCCACCGAACGGACCCGCGAGCGGGAACGCCGACGACGGGAGGACGGAATGACGCGCATCGGTCTCAGTCTAATATGTAGCGCCGCGACCCGGAACGGCCGACGCGGGTGCCAGCGCGCGAGGCGTGGCGACGACGGCGCGCCGACCGATCGCGGCCTGTGTCACATGTATTAGCTCTAGAATTGCCACAGTTATCCATCGCCTCCGAGGAGGAATACGGTCCCGAGGATTAGGTCCGGTTCCTGAGCCATTCGCGGTTTCGCCCGTTCTAATGCGTGGCGTGAACTTACACTTGCATGGCTTAAGCTTTGAGACAAGCATATGACTACTGGCAGGATCAACCAGGTATCGTTGGAATTTGGGACTTTGTTTCGACAGAACGACAGACCGACCGACCGACCGACCGACATAAGACAGACAACTACAACGAGCGGGCACGTGTTTATTTGTTTTTCGAGGAGGTTCGCCGTCAGTAGAAGCGCGCTGCCCGCGCTGATGGCCTCTTTTTTGTTTCTCCCCTGACTTGGACCGAGACCGAGACTCAAAGAACGAAAGCGACCAACGTCGACAACAACAACGACAACGGCACCCTTGACAGCGATACATACGACAAACGACAAGCAGCACGACGGCAGTGCACACGGACATCGAGGGTCAAGGTGCAGACTGAACTCGCCGAGGTCGTCGTCATCGTGGTCGCCATCGATTCCGTCTCGTCGTCGTCGTCGTCAACGTCCACGTCACAGCCGGCCGAGAAGAGAGAACAGACGACAGCGTCGACAACAACAACATCGACAACGGCACCCTTGACAGCGATACATACGACAAACGACAAACAGCACGACGGCAGTGCACACGGACATCGGAGGTCAAGGTGCAGACTGGAATCGTCGAGGTCGTCGTCATCGTGGTCGCCATCGATGCCGTCTCGTCGTCGTCGTCGTCGTCTTCGTCGTCGTCGTCGTCATCAACGTACCAACCGACCGAGACGAGAGAGCAAGCAACAACGTCGACAACAACAACGACAACGGCACCCTTGACAGCGATACATACGACAAACGACAAACAGCACGACGGCAGTGCACACGGACATCGGAGGTCAAGGTGCAGACTGAACTCGTCGAGGTCGTCGTCATCGTGGTCGCCATCGATGCCGTCTCGTCGTCGTCGTCGTCTCCGTCGTCGTCGTCGTCGTCGCCAACGTCAACGTCAACATCACAGCCGTCATCGGGGAGGAGCTGGACCAGGGCAGCGGCGGCGTAAATTTTCCCGTCACCTTCGTCGTCGCCTTCGTCGACCGACCGACCGAGCCGGCGTCGTGTTCGTGCTCGGAAAACCGAGGAGAGACAACGTGCACATGGCGCGTTCTCGCAAGCGGCTCCTCGGTCCGATTTTTTTGGGCGGCTTTTTCGAGCTTTTTTTTTTTCTCACCCTTTCGTCCGTGCGACGGCGAACGTTAGGGGAAAAAAAAAAAAAAAAAAAACGACAACAACGCGGCGGACCGGGCGAACAACATCGTCGACACACACGACATTGACGACCGGTCCCCCTTTTCACAATCGCATCGAGATAAAAACGAACGAGTCCGATTCGAGCACCGAGTCGCGAGCGGGAGGACTGTCGGTGCAAGTATCGATCACTGACGTGAGCGCTTCGCCGGACAGAGGATGGCTCATCCGGCAGCCGTGCAAATCGACGGTATGGGAAGAACGAACAAGAAGAGCAACGACTTGATCGGCGGCTTGGGAACTGCGGACGGTGAAAACGGGTTAATCGACTGCGACCACGACTGCTCGATCGATCTTCTTTGGCGCTAACAAAGGTGGAGGTGGCGCAAGAAGGGACTAGCGCTATCACCGTCCACGTATCAGAAGATGCGGCGGCAGACGTCGACGCTTATGCGTTGTCGGACGAGAAGTCGCTGCAGCACGTGTACCGCGAGCGGGACGTCCAAGGTTTTGCCAGACGGAAAGAAATCGGGTGTCAGCGAACGTTCACACGGCTGTGAGATCGGACGCTGACAGGAGTAGGAGGCGGCAGGCAGGCGGCGGTTACGGCGGCGGCGCCTGCTGCTGCTCATCCTCCTGTTTGCTGCGGCGACTTCCAGGACGGGAGAGCATCGAACAACGTACGTATGGTTACAAGGGGATCAGGATCTACATAGTGCATCCCCCGCGGCTATTTTTGTTTGTTTGTTCGCTCGTTCGTTAATTCGTTCGTTCGTTCGTTCGTTCGTTACAATGTACGTTTTTCCGTTCGACGGCGGCAGAGAGCGGCGGCGTTTCTCCCTAATCCGGAGGATTTATCGGTCGCACAGCGATGGGTCGTTCGGCCGATCATCGAAAGATTCGCAGGTAGTGGTTGAATGGCAGAACGGCAGCAACAACAGCGGCGGCTGAGAGCGGCGAACGCTGAGGCGGAAGCAGAAGCTGCAGCAAACGTATCGGCTAAACATGGTGGACATAGATATGGCTGACGACGCGGGTACCACGACGACTATGGAACCAGGAAAAGGAGCCGTTAGTTGTTCCAACATATCGTTCGACACGTCGAGCAGCCCTAGGTCCACGGAGAAGCACACACACGTACCACGTATTATAACCTAACGACGATGAGCGGGCGCACGGTTGGCAGGAACGAAGGCGGCGGATCAAAACAAGTTGGAGCGCGGGGCGACAGCGATAACGGTGACAGCCCTAGGCGGCGGAGATGCCACTTTCTGACGCCTTTGCGACAAGCCCGTAGAGACGTTCCGGACCACCACGAGGCAAAGAGTCGCTGCTCCGACGAACCGACACACCAAAGTGTGCTTCCTACCGAACATGTTTTATAAAACTTTCAAACTGGAAAACCCCAGAAATGGTGTTGGTATTTGTCCAGACCCACCTCCGACACCTGAAAATGGTGGTCAAAAAAAACGTCGATTATACGAAGCGACATTTCTGGTCGGCGATTTTCCAGTTTTACGCCTACTGCCACATGGGGATGTCGGTAGGCGTCGCAAAGTGCCTTCTCGTAGGCTAGGCACACCAGGACTTTGTCATTTTTTTCCCCCTCGACATTCCTGGTCCGGTCTATTCCGATTTTACACCTACCGCCATGTGGGGGTGGCAGTAGGCGTCGAAAAGTGCCTTCTCGACCGCTAGCGACACCACTACTTTATCGAGCTCTGGAGGCCCGCACACCGACCCGGGGGCCGCGGAGTCGACCCCGGGGGCCTCCGCCTCTCGCCGCCGCTCACTTGGACGCCTTCCGCAACCTGTGGTCCCGCTCGGGGCCGCCGGGAGCCTCGCCGACCTGACCGGTGTCGGTAGGCGTCTGGAAGCGCCCGGCCGACCTGGACGAGGTCCCCCTGGCCCCCGGGGGACACCCCTTAGTTGGATGGGGGTGCTGTCCCGGGCACACATGCAACCCGCGGCCGCCTACCGACAGCCCCCGTCGCTCGATCGCTACTCCTTTCCAACATATGTCGGAGAAGCCGGGCGGTTGTGAAACCCCAGAAATGGTGTTGGTATTCGTCCAGACCCACCTCCGACACCTGAAAATGGTGGTCAAAAAAAACGTCGATTATACGAAGCGACATTTCTGGTCGGCGATTTTCCAGTTTTGCGCCTACCGCCATGTGGGGGTGGCAGTAGGCGTCGAAAAGTGCCTTCTCGACCGCTAGCGACACCACTACTTTATCGAGCTCTGGAGGCCCGCACACCGACCCGGGGGCCGCGGAGTCGACCCCGGGGGCCTCCGCCTCTCGCCGCCGCTCACTTGGACGCCTTCCGCAACCTGTGGTCCCGCTCGGGGCCGCCGGGAGCCTCGCCGACCTGACCGGTGTCGGTAGGCGTCAGTCAAACTTGCTTAAGAGGCAAAGCCTCCTCACACCTTAAGAGAGTCACAGTTAGTCCCGCCGTTTACCCGTGGTCGTCGTCGTCGTCGTCGTCGTCGTCGTCGGGGGTGCCGGTCGGTGTGTTTCGGCGTGTTTCTTTCTTACTTTAGCTCGCTCCTATAAGCTAACTCAGCAGCCCTGCTAAAATCAATTTATCATTATTTTCAATCTATCGAAAATCTTAATTTATTATTATTTTCCAACTATCGAAAATCTTAATAGAGTTGGGGTTTTTTGTTTGTTTTTTTTTTAAAATTCCATTGTAACAACAGACAGCCAGCAGCATGTGGTGTCGGTAGGCGTCTGGAAGCGCT